>NW_012143634.1:4171918-4177570 GCF_000956105.1 Propithecus coquereli | reverse complement strand
TTTTTGAGACAGAGTCTCACTCTCTTTCTCTGGCTAGAGTACAGTGGCATCATGATAGCTAAGTGCAACCTCACACTCCTGGGTTCAAGCGATTGTCCTGTCTCAGCCTCCCAAGTAGCTGGGACTACAGGCGAACACCACCATGCCTGGTTAATTTTTCTTTTTTTGTGGAGACAAGGTTTCACTCTTGCTCAGGCTGGTCTCAAACTCCTGGCCTCAAGCGATCCTCCTGCCTCGGCCTCCCAAAGTGCTAGGATTACTCATGAGCCACCATGCCTGGCCTTATTTTTAGTCATCATCTCCTCTTCTCCTTCTTCCTCTTTCTCCTCCTCCTCCTCCTCTTTCTTTGATCCCACTGTTTTCATTTGTCCTAGAGGGATGAGATTCCTTTTACCACATTATTGTGCATATTTTAGTTGAGTGGGGATATTAGAAACACCTGATAAGTGGGCTTCATTTTTTATTCACTGTGGATGACTATATCATTGTTCCCAATAATTCAATCCTGCCTTCCCTATAAGAGAATCACATACCCTCACCTGTTGCCAGGTACACTTGCCATGGCTCCCCATGGAGGACTATATTTTCCCATACCATTGTCAGTCTTGATTGCGTGACTTGTTTTGGCCAATGATATATGAGCAGAAGCTTTAAGTGTATTTGCCAGCTCTCTTACTCTTTGTACTCTGTTCCAGAGAGGAGCTACTCCCTCATGTTGGGTCCTAAAGTGAAAACAGAGAGCTGGAGCCAACCCATGGCAGACATAAAATCCTGAGTGAGACATACCCTTTGTTGTCATAAGCTACTAAGATTTTGAGATTATTGCTACTGCAACATAATGTGGCAAAAGCTGCCTGATACACATAATCAATAGATATTAAATTAAATTACAATGAAAGACAATGACAATGAAAATATCTTTATTTTTACAGATTTCCAAGGCTTGCACTAAACAATGTTTACTGCAATGAAGTTCCATCTTCTTACAGCAACAAATTTAGGCCATTCCTTGATATGCACTTGTTGAACCCTAAACTGTGGTCCTTATTGGCATAAAAATGCTTGCCCTACTAAAGGATGTGAGGGTGTTAAGCAGTGCTGTGTTTTAACACATAAATGAGCACTGAATTCTGTTGGAATGTGAGCTAGTGGTCCATAGTACTAATTTGAATTTCTCTTCATATTATTTATTTATTTATTTTTAAAAGTTTTAATAACATTTTTTTTAATTTCAGCATATTATGGTGGTACAGATGTTTAGGTTACGTATGTTGCCCTTCCCCCCCGCCCAAGTCTGAGTTTCAAATATGTCCATTCTTCGGATGGTGCACATTGCATTCTTTGTATATGCATATACCCGTCCCCTCCTCCCCCTATTTATTTTTTTTAGAAGTGAAAAAGGAGTTGCAGAATGTTCTCCCAGCTCCTTAAATAACAAATGACCAGAACGTTCACTTGATTTAATGATCTTTTGGTTTACAAATTCTTTGACTCCTGAATGCATCCATTTTTTGGAAGCTGAATATGTTTAAGTTTTTATTTTTTATTTTTTTATTTCAGACTATTACAGGGTTACAAACACTTTGGTTACATAAATTGCCTTTGCACTACCTGACAAGCATGCCTATCCCGCAGACAGCGTGCACTGCATCCGTTAGGTGTAGATTTACCTATCCCCTCCTCCCCCCTCCCATCTACCTGACATGCTATGAATGTTACTTCCCATATTAGCACATTAGTGTTGATCAATTAGTACCAATTTAACGGTAAGTATATGTGGCATTCTTTGCTTTTTTCCTAGTTAACTGAACTCCCTACTCTCATAGAATGGCACTCTTAGGCACGTGGCACTATTGGGATACTTTGCTGGGACTCTTGGTCTGCTCCTTCTCTTCCTGTGCTGGCTTTCTGAAAGGGCCACTTCCCTACTCTGATCAGCTTCTCCTCTTGTTCTCCCTTCTTCCCTACCTTATGATGCTTCGAAGCCCCTCAGCTTCAACTTATTATCTTCTGAGCTATCTATGCTGAATAAGTATTGGGGATTCTTTAATGGGTATAAATTGCATATAAAGATAAAACCTTCTTTTCCCCCCCACCCCTCTTAAAAAATTGGCCAGGCACAGTGGCTCACGCCTGTAATCCTAGCACTCTGGGAGGCCGAGGCGGGAGGATCCCTTGAGCTCAGGAGTTCGAGACAAGTCTGAGCAAGAGCGAGACCCCATCTCTACTAAAAATAGAAAAATTAGCTGGGCACGGTAGCGTGTGCCTGTAGTTCCAGCTACTCAGGAGACTGAGGCAGGAGGATCGCTGGAGCCCAGGAGTTTGAGGTTGCTGTGAGCTAGTCTGATGCCATGGCACTCTAGCCCAGGCAACAGAACGAGACTCTGTCTTAAAAAAAATTGTGAATGAATATTGAACTGTCTCAGTGAACGATATGATTGTCCCCAGGGACTTGAGTGGTGTAACAGAATTGGCTGTCAGAGGAAGGAAGGCAGTTGTGAGGAGAGGGGCCCTATTTTTACCTTCACCCTAATCCCATGTATCCAAGGGGACCCATGATAGGCCACTATCCTAGCAGTCTACTGGCTATTATCAGTTATAAGAGACAGAAGCTGAATTCAAGTTAGCTTTAAATATATATCTCATGTATGTATCATATATGTACACGTATATAAGTACTGCTTACTATATATATATTGTGGGAGAAAAACTTTTCCTTTACCAGCTTAGGTTCAAGTGGTGGGGGCCTGTGAATTAATTGACAATAGATATATTGACAGGAGAAAAGTTTATTTTCACATTCATGTGGGAACACTCAGTAAGGGTTGGCAGTGTTGAACAGCCAGGGGTAAGGGTTTATATACCAGCTTAACAAAAGGAGGCATTTTAGGGCTTCAATGGGATAGTGCAGAAAGCTCTATTGGGCCTTTTCATCCCAATGGTAACTGGCAGTCTCCTTCCAGATGGAAGCCTCTGCTTGGGGGTGTGTGGTATTTATGACAGCTGAATTCACACCTCCTGGTGCTAAGGGTCAGTATCTCTCAAACAGGAAACTCCCTCAGAGGGGGGTTAATGGCAGCTGTATTTGCAGGAGGCTCTGCTTAAATTTAGATAAGATTTCCTTCTGTGGCTGATGTTTGTTCAGATGTTTTCAGTTTAAAGTGATCTTCATGCCACACTGGTGGGGTGTTGGTTCTCTCTCTCTCTCTCTCTCTCATCTATCTAGCATCTGTTTAAAATCACTAATAAGTTCAGAGGTAGAATAGCCTGAGGGCACAGGGGCTGGAAGGGGGTCATCAGGGTTTACCTTTTACCCTATTTCCCTTTCCATCCTTCTGATAGGCTCCCTCCATGTGGGATGCTTAGTGGCCCACCACTACCAGCCCCAAGCTCATATCCTACCAGCAGAGAAAGCACCTTTCCCCCATGGCTTTGGCAGCAAAGTCCCAGAGAGGATGCCATTTTACCTGATAGATTACCTGTGACCATCCCTGACTCAACTATGGCCAAGTGGAAGGGGTCCTCTAGCATGAAGTCACATGGAATGGGTTTTCCAAGGGGTTGTTTCAAGAGGAGGGGGGATTCCAGGCAGGGGAAAACACAGGTTCTCCCTCTACTACTCTTCTGCCTGTCTCCTTTGCCCTCTAATCTCCGCCTTCATTTTAATGCAACTCTAGTAAAATAACTAGCTATTTCTGAGGGAAATGGTATAAAATCAATGAGATGGAATAACATCTGAAATCATGTTTAATGATTTGTTTTTCCCAAACCTGGTGATTTTTATGTAAGTCTGGATCTTCTCTCTCTTGAGTTTTTTCTGAGCTTTCGACTTGTTACTGAGACATACCTGATAATTACACACCCTTAAATCAAGACAATGATAATTTCACAGGGGTGTATGAGGTCCAATTAATTAAGGCCTGTAAAGCTCTTACAGATCCTTGAATCAAAAACACTTTATGAAAGTATAAAATGGTAATATTATGGGTGAAGCTCATTGCAGTGAACTTCAGATCTTTTGGTTGTATTGAAATTGGTATCAATATAATTTGAAATATGCGAGCTGGAACTTGGAAATCTTTTTAGTATGTAGAGAATATGTTGTATCATGGTTTGATTTGTATCACATTCTCTGAATAGTTGTGAGGTTCTCTTTGACAGATGGTCAACTGAGGCGGGCTATCTAATTTAACTGAAAATTAACATTGGCAGCTGCTCCTGCTAAAAAGATAATCTGTCTCTCAAATTGTGTAAAGCAATGCTGACCCCTTTCCAACTCCTTTCCTATAATTGTGGGCAAATGACAGTTTCACTCTCGCAAACACTAAATTCAGAGACATGCTGGGCCCTCCGTTCTAGGTCATGTCAAATGGGATCCACAGCTACTCTCTGCAGTAACAGCCACTGATAGCAGTGCTGGTCTCTGTTTAACCCTGTTTTCACCATGGAACTCACTTAATGAGATGGCTCAACACTGATCTCTTATTTGCTCTTATTACCATCTAAAATCCTTCTCAAAATTTTTACTTCCAATGTAAAAGATTGCAATCACTCATGTTTGGAAGGCATAAATTCCCTTATATTTGGGGAATTTTGGAAGATACATCCTTTAGATGGTTTCCCTGAAAGCAGACACTGAGATGGAGATTTGCAGGCAGGAGGCTTACTGTGGCGTAAAGAGTGAGGGAAGCAGCATTAGGTAGAGGGAGAAGCTGGGCTGCAATGTAGTTGTAACAGAGGCCCTCGGCGATGTCATCAGGAGTGCTGAAGTTAGGCTGGCCCCTCAAAGATGTCACAAATTGAGGAAAATGGGACAAATTAAAGGAAATTGTGTCCCTGTATTGACTGGTGATTCCATGAGGGCTGTCCCCAGGGAAGGGGAGTAGCCTTGGATGAGGTTGCTCCCTTCAGTGGAAAGCAAGGCCTGGAGAAGGACTCAGCTGTGAGCCGTCAGCAGCCAGTGCTCCCAGCAGCTGGGAGAACAAGTCTCTTGTCCTGAAGGGGAGATCTGGGCGGTGTGTTGCAGGCCACTACAATCCCAGAAAGTACAGTGATGTCAAGAACCATGTCCCCTACTTCTCTTACCTGGAATAAATTTATTCCGGCAATATTTCGATACATTTGAGTCTTTCCTCTATGTATATATTTAAAGATTACTTGAGCAATATATGAGCATAATCTCCTAAGAGTTAAAACGTTACAAATAAAGTTCCTTGGACTAACTCCTCTATCCTTGTCCCATCTCTGTGGCTTCAGCAGGACGCAAACCAGGGTAAGGCAAGTGAGGTACCTGCTTCAGACACAAAATTTAAGAAAGCACCAAAACCCTCAAGAATCAAGATCCACAATATTTTAATGCAATGTTAAAGAAAATCAAAATCGATGCAAAAAAGTCCTTGATGAACAATATATCAAAATTTTAAATAAAGGCAGGAAGAACAACTGTGCTGTGCCTAGTCACGTTGGGCTTGAGGCAAAAGGAAAAATCAGATTTGTGTGTGTTGATTTTGTAGCCTGAGACTTTGCTGAATTCGTTTATCAGTTCTAGGAGTCTCTTAGATGAGTCTTTAGGGTTTTCTAGATATAATATCATATCATCGGCAAAGAGAGAGAGTTTGATCTCGTCTGTCCCCATTTGGACACCCTTAATAT
>NW_012143634.1:4144641-4169338 GCF_000956105.1 Propithecus coquereli | reverse complement strand
AGTAATACTGATGCTGTCTTTATTTAAAATTTTGATAGTTTGTTCATCATGGATTTTTGCATTAATTTTGATTTTAAAAATAATAATGCATTAAAATATTATCTATCTTGATAAGAGAATATTTTTGGCACCCCCTTAAATTTTGTGCCTAAGTGCCTCACTTGTCCCACCCTAGTCTCAAACCGGAGATGTAGCTGCTGTTAGACATTCAGTGCATGTACTTCTAGGCCATTTCAAAGCTCCTTTACATAGATGTACATGTAGTCATCAACAATCCTGTCGACTTTATCTCTAAGACAGATCCCCAGTCCTCCCACGTCTCTGCATCCCACCACTACCGTCGTAGACCAAGCCACCATCTTCTCTCACTGGGACGTTTGCAATAGCCTCCCAACTGGTCTAGCAGCTTATTCTCTTGTTTCTCTTGAGCCCTTTCTCCATGCCGCAGTGATATTTTCAAAACATAATTCAGATCATGTCACTTCTCCACTTAAAACCTTCTCCCTCTTCCAATGTCTCCTCATCTCTCTTAGAATATAAGTTTCCAATATGGCTCACCATGGACTTACATGATCTGGGCCCTGTCTGGTTCTCTGTTCTCATTGTGCTTCCTCTTTGGACTCTCTGAGCTCCTGACACATTGAATTCTTGGCTCCTCCAAAAAACAAAGCTTCTTCTTACCCTAACAAGCCTGGGAATCAGCTGTTGTTCCCTCTGAATGGCCTGCGCTCTGTCCTTGGCTCCATAGGCTCTATCCTTTTATCATTCAGGCCTCAGGCCTTCTCTGACCACCTAATCTAAATTGTTCCCAGTCACATTGGAACATGTCATCCTGCTTTGTTTTTTACAGCATTTATTACTACTAGACATTTTCTAGTTAATTTGAAAGAGTTCTTTATACTGGATATCAATATTTGACTGTTATATTTATTACAAATACTTTCCCCAGTCTCTTTGTTTTCTTTCAAAATTGTTTATGGTATGTTTTGCCATATACCAGTTTCTAATTTGCCTGTAGTGAAATACATTGATTTTTTTCTCTTATCGTTTCTGTTTTTGGAGTCTTGTTTAAGAGGGCTTCTCCTACTTCTTTTTTTTTTTTTTTTTTTTTTGAGACAGAGTCTCACTGTGTTGCCCGGGCTAGAGTGCCGTGGAGTCAGCCTCACTCACAGCAACCTCAAACTCCTGGGCTGAAGCAATCCTTCTGCCTCAACCTCCCGAGTAGCTGGGACTACAGGCATGCGCCACCGTGCCCGGCTAATTTTTTCTATATATTTTTAGTTGTCTGATTAATTTCTTTCTATTTTTAGTAGAGATGGGGTCTCGCTCTTGCTCAGGCTGGTCTCGAACTCCTGAGCTCAAACAATCCACCGGCCTCGGCCTCCCAGAGTGCTAGGATTACAGGCGTGAGCCACCGTGCCCGGCCCCTACTTCTTGATAGCAAAGCTATCATTCTATATCTTCTTGTAATAATTTTAAGTATGCATTTGTTTGTTGATTGATTAATAGGTCTTCTGTTGACCTGGAATTCATATTTCTATGTGATGTGAAGAATCTTATTTAATTTTTTTAAATTAATGAATTTCTTAATTATTTGCTTATAGTCTACACATTAACTTGTTTCTGAACCAAGTTTATCTTTGTGGGCTGTCTTGGTGGGTGTGATGGGATAGGCACTGTATCTACAGAGTCTGGACCACTCACTATTCCTTTCTGCAAATTATAAATACTTAGATTCTTATTAGTCATTGACTAATAAAAAGAACTCTAAATCACTAAATGGTCAGGAAGGTAGGACTATCCACTGTATCAGTGCAGGCTACCAAAGGCCAGACAAATGTCCTTGGGTCTAGATTGGAGAAAATAGTCCTCAAAATTTCTTAAGGAAGACAATGCAGCATATCACCTCTGCAAATCAGACAGAGCTGGGTTTGAATCTTACCCCTGCCATTTTCATCTGTGTGACCCGGGGCAAATTCATTAATCTCTAAGACTCAGTTTCCTTATCCTTAAAAAGGAAATAATAATTCTTATTTTGTGGGTTAGGTGTGAAGATCTGAGATAAACCTTATAAAGTACTTGGCATATATTTAGTGCTCAATCATGTTAATCATTATTATTTCTGATTATCATAATGACTTCTGTAGAGATGTGAATATTTGTGGTGTGGAGTACACAGAGGAGGAGTAAAAATTGAGAAATGGCAACCATTCTTGAAGGGTTGAGGCGGGAGAGATGTGAGGTTGTTGGCACCCCCAAAGAAGCCCAGGAGAGACTTTGAAGCCAGCACTAAAACTATGTAGCACCCATGCTAGGCCAGGAGAAAAGCACCTGGGGCTCTAGCCTCTTGCCTTGTTAAACAAAACCATGAGTCATGACCTTGGGAAAGAGTGTGGGAACCCAGAGAAGGAATGTATGAACAGATGGTCTATTGTCCGAGAGTAAATAAACTGGGGATATCTTCAGATAGAGGTGAAACAAGTTATCACATGGGAATGACTTAATAGGGCCTAATAGAAAGCAGGCTAAGGCCAAAGCTGAAGCAGCAAAAAGGAACTCAAAGGGATGCCAAACCAGAGCACACCTGGAAAATCATTGAATGCTGTCATAAGCCCAATTAGTTGGCACTGGGAAGGTTTGTACCATTCTCTAGGTAAGGCACAGTGGCTCTCACCTTGCTGGGGTACTTGGGCTGAAGTGGTTCAGATGTGGTAGATGAAGACGAAGAGGGAGGAGTGAGTTCTGGAGAACATCGGCACAGAGCAAGCCTTGGTGACCTGTTGATAGCAGAGCTGTGTAGACCCTTTGTACTCAAAGTGGAGTCCATAGACCAAGCAGCATAGGCCTCATCTGGAACCTTATTACAAATATAGACTCTTGGGTTCTACCTCAGACCCACTGAATTTGAATCTGTAGTTTACTAAGATCCCCAGGTGATTTGAATGTGCCCTGAAGTTTGAGAAGTGCTTATCTAGGCCTGGGATAAAATAGGTTCAATTGGAAGGAGGATTTCCTGGAAGTTTTATTACACTTCTGAAAATCAAACACACACAATTATGCAACATAAAACACTTTTTTACCCTAGGATTTGAAATAGTTCTATTCCAGAAGTGTTACATCTATTACTTGGTCAGGTAAAGAATACTTTGGTTCGGGATTATTATTAATACCCAAATAATCAAACCATTTTCTTACTTTAGATAAGATAGAAGTCCTACTTCAATTTTTCCATAGGTCAAAGGTTTATCAATATTAACAAGTACTATACTATCTTTTGTCTCCAATCAGAATCATGCTTAATTATTGAACTGCTGAGTACGAAAAAAAAAAGAATGCCTATTAGATACTGAGATAATTAAATCTACTCAATTGAAGAATTTTGCTCATTTGGGATCACCTCAAACACTACGTCTTAACATTAAAGAGCCTTTAGAATTTTCTTTTCATCTTGGTGATTCCAGGGGAAAGTGCCTGGGTGAAAATTCATTTTGTTCCAATTGCCGCACTTTTGAATAAAAGCAAAATTTCACTTGGCTCATTACCTTCTAAGAAAGCATATTTAAAGTGTGGTCCCTGTACCAGCAGTATCAGCATCACCTGAGAACTTGTTAGAAATGCAAATTATTGGGCCCCACCCAAGACCTACTGAACCAGAACCTCTTCGAGTGGGTTCAGCATTCTATACATTTAACAAGCCTTCCAGGTGCTTCTCATTCATGCTGAAGTTTGCAAACCACTGTTCTAAGCCATGTGGTCCAGTTGATGAGGAGTCCAATGAATAAGCAATGGGAAGAATGTGGGAGTTGATCCAAAGGCTGTGGATTCCAGTCCCATCTGTGATACGTTATGTGACCTTGCATAAGGGAGCACACTACTCTGGGCTTCGATTTCCACATTTTTAAAATAGAAGAATTGGAATAGATGATATTTAAGGTTCCTTAAGTTTTTGATAGATCAGATGCAATTGGAACAGAAAGAATTTTCACTCAGGCATTTTCCCCTAGAATTATAAAGATAAAAAGAGAAATCTAGAAAAATATATAATGTTAGGTAAGATGTAGATTTTGAGGTGATTCCAACTAAGCAAAATTTTTTGAATAGATTTGATGATGTCCCTTTCATATATCAGATGTCCGTCAGTGATAGATAATATTGCTAGTTATCTATCAGATAATCATCTATGGATCCACTTTGATACAAGTTAAGCATGATATTTGACTCCTTGTACATCAAACACCTATAAATTCTAACTTAAAAAAATTTACTTTTCATTTGGAAACATTTCAGCTTTCGCCTTGGAATTATACTAAATGTATCTCCATGTTGTTGAAATAGTTATCACAAATTTAATGTAGTCAAGCTCATTTTACTTTTTAGCACAGTTGGTTTCATGGTTTTCTTGCACCATGAGTGATTAGAAGTAACTAACTATAAGGTGATAACAGCTGTCAGCAAGAAGAGGCTGCACTCTGGTATCAGGATAAAAAGATTGGTGATCTCTAAGGATATGGAGAAAGCTATAGAGGAAGGCCCAACTACCAACAGAACAGGAACATTTAGTAAAGAGGGCATCATGATATTGCTCTGTGTGATCATTGATGTTGTTACTGGTAGTTTTCAGTCATGCAAACATTACATTTTGTTTAGTTTCTCCTTTAAAAGTTAGGGAAGATGGTTGTGCATTTAAAAAATATTTGCATCTAAGTCTTGTTTCTCAAAGAATTACATTTTGGCTATCTGGAAGTTGAACTTATGTAGCATACTGTTTTTTTTTCCCTAACAATGATGGATTAATGAGTCATTACTGTACACAGAAAAGCAAAAGGTAAATGGGTACAATCAACAAATGGAGACATATCACAAATAATTATGTAAAAGGTTTAATTTGTCATTTAAAAATAGCACTTATTGAAATGCTTTTAAAAATGATACTTGTAGTTGTGGAATCTGGTATATTCAATGCATTGTGGGGTGTTATGTGTGAGTTCTGCAGGCAGAGACATGGAGGAAACAAGCCATTTATTAAACTATCCTTTTTTTGTTCCCCCAGAGATTGTTCCAATAGGTAAGGACCTGGAATAGAAATTTAAAAATATAGCAGAATGTTATTACCTAGGTCTTGGGAAAATAGCACGTATCCACTATCATCCTTTGTCAATTATAGGGAGAGAAATACACCCCATATCACTGGAAGTCAGGAGATCTGGGCTCTTATCTTAGAGTGATTGCACAACCTTGGGAAATTCATAGATACTCTTTGGGGTTTCACTTCCTTCATCTGTAGAATGATAAAGACTAGATAAAATATTACACTAGATCTATATAAAATATAATATTTTAAACTATACCAAATTAGACTAGATAAAATATAAGATTCTCTTCAGGGCTGGGATCCCATAATTTTTTAGTATGCATCCCATCTCAGTCACCTTTAGTCATGGTCATGTTCAATGACTTCACCCCCTTTAAACCCTGAGTCTCAAGCATTTGACTCTTTACTACCTTGTATGTTTTTAACTTACTTCTTCAAATACAACCACTCCAACAACACTTTGACCCCACCAGGATGCTTCCAATGCATTGATCTTACTCCCTTTTCACTTCCTAATGTATCCTTATAAACCTTCATTAGAATCCTTGGTATATGGTTACAATCCTCCCTTTGCTTAAGCCTTCAACTCCTTTACTACTTTCTTCCTCCATCATAATGACTTGGCAAAACCCTAACTCTTGGTGTCTGAGGTCAGGATTTCTGGGAAACAGACTCTGAGATTTGCATGCAGGAGGTTTGTAGGGGAATGCTTGTGGGACCATCATGGGGTAGTGGTGAGAGAAGCAGGATTGGCTGGAAGGAGAAGTTGAACTGGGTGCAGTTGCCATAGAGGCACCAACTGACCCAATGGGATGTTCTAAAGAGCTGAGATGACCCCTACACCAGCCTCCTTGCTGTCTCTTGAGCTCCCTCTCCAAGCTGGCTTCCATCTTAGGACCTGTGCATTTGCTGTTCCTTCTACTTGAGTGACAGGTTGATATAGATGTCATTGTGCCTGATTAAAACTGGCATTTAAAGATTGCTAACTGGAACAGTTTTATTTACATGTATGGTCTGATTGTCTTGAACTAGCAAGCAAAGCCATGAAGTTATTAATTATTTTTGCACAAATATATTATTTTGTATTTGTGCAAAATACAAATTTTGCACAAATACATTCCTATGTAAACAGACATTCTCTGTATAGAAGTCAAAATACAGAGACAGATTAAACATAGAATTGTAGCTAAGGATACATCTTTCTACTATTAAACTAAAAAATGGTGATTTAGTTTTAGCAAAGCAACATAATCTATCATATTAAATTAATGCTGATCATTTGAATTTATTGTAATTTTGTTTGCATTTAATTTATTAATTAGTTTTATAGTTGCATAACAGCAATAAACATAAGGAGTTTATTTTTAGTTTATGTTTGTGACTAAGTAATATTATGATAGAAATAGTGAGACAACACTGGAGTCTGCAAGCATAAGTCAAATTGGAAAAACACATTTTAGGTGATTACGTGATGATTTTCATAATAAAATTCCTCATAAGAGAGAAAACAAGGGGGAAAAGGCTTAAATATTTCAGACCAAAATTAAAAAACATAAGAAAAGTCTTTTCAGTACCTTTAGCCAATAATAAAGAGAACTACAGAAAAAGAAATTGGTGAAATTGAAAAAAATATGTTTCTTGGCTAAGGAATTATTAAACATTGAGAGCCAGGAAAGAAATTTATATTAATTTTCCAGACACTTTCTACTTTCCATTCCTCCATTCCATTAGACACTCCCCAAATAGAAAAAAAAATTAGAGACCTGACGATGAAATCAAATAGCATGGAAAATATTGAGAGACATTTTTCCTATAATAAAGCTAAATGTATTCGTGCCTTTTTGGCTTTATAAGAAGTGTTTCTCATAAAGGGATATTTGAAAAGTTAGTGCCATGAATATCTGGTGACTGTGAGACAAAACAAAAATGAAAACACAAAGCACCTCTAAACTTAGCCTTCATTTAAAAGGGAGACTTGGAAGGAGTTTTGAAAACTTCCAAAGTTTCCCTATGATGTGACATCCCCCAAGTCTCTGATAGAATGAATAAGCTTTCTAAAACACAGTGAAAATTATTGAACAATTAGTTAAATTTTAGCTGTTTGGCATTATTATGAAAGAAATTGCAGTAGGCAGAATTCTAAGATTCCTGCCCCCTCCCCCCACCCTGGTGTACACACACTTTCTCCCAGTTATTCTCCTGAATGCTAATTTAGGTGATGCTGTGAAAGGACTTTGCGGATGCCTTTAAGGTCCCAAATTAGTTGACTTTGAGACTATCTGGATGGGCTTGACCTAATCACGTGAGCCCTTTAGAAGCAGAGAGCTTTCTCCTACTAGCCGCAGATGAGAATCTCAGAGAGACACACTCTGGCTGGCCCAGAGGAAAGCAAACATCCATGTGAATTGCCTTTGGGCAGCTTTCAGAAGCTGAGAGCAGCTGCCATTCAACAGCAGGAAAATAGGGACCTCAGTCTGACAGTCGCAAGGAACTAAATTCTGCCAACTACCAGCGAACTTGGAAGAGGACTTCAAGCCCTAGATATTTAATAAGAACCACAGCCATGGTTGACAGTTTGATGCCAGCCCAGTGAGATGCTGAGCAGAGAATCCAGGCACTTTGTGCCCAGACTCTAACCTATAGAACTGTGAGATAATAAATGTGTGTTGTTTTAAGCAACTAAGTCTGTGGTAATTTATATGGCAATAGAAAACAAATGCAGAAATAATTTCTCTTTTCAATCAGTTGTATTGGAATCATATAAAAACTGTCACTGTTGCCTTTTGAAGCAAGGAAGGGTAGATGTAAAAATTGCTGTCTCTATTTATTCAATGATGCTAAATTTAATCGAGATAGGACTGTGTCCTAAAAATCTTGAGAATGTCAAAGAATACAAAATAAATGATCAAAACTAAATAGCAACAAGGAAACCACAGGCTATAACACAGGGTGTTGAGTCCTCCAGCTCTGGGTGTGGACACCCACCTGGTTGTCTTGACTTAGTCTGGTGTTACCTGTGATGCGCTGTGCAGAATTACACATATATGTTTAGTTAACAAGGCCCCTGGGAATGAAGCTCATTTCTAGAAAGTCAGTTTTAAATAACAAAAACTGTGATAAATCAACACTATAAAGTCTGACTGCATACAAGGCATCCACTGGGCACTGAAAGCAGAATTGTTGGCATAATCTCCTTGGTGGCAAAAAATACCTCTGAGCAGGTAAAAGTTAAAGTGTCTCTCCTCTTGCAGATTTATTCAGGCTATCAACACAGGAGCTTGTCAAACTTTTTCTGGAAAGGACCAGATTTGAGGCTTTGCGGGCTATATGGTTTCTGTTGCAACTTATGTAAACAAATAAGCATAGCCATGTTCCAATAAAACTTTACTTATAAAAATAGACGGAGGGCTAGATTTGGCCCAAGGGCTGTAGTTTGCTGACGCTATCTAGACGGGTGAGCAGATCCTGAACTAGCAGTGGCAACTGGGGAAATAGCAGAGTACAAATCTGAGAGATATTGTGGAAATAGAGCTCACAGGACCTGACAACTAATTGGCTTTAGGGGGAAAGAGAAGATTGAGAAGATGACTTCAGAATTTCTAGTCTGGGAGGACAGTGCCACCGTTATCTGAGTTGGGAACAAAAGTGGAAGAGATGGTGTGTGTGTGTGTGTGTGTGTGTGTGTGTGTGTGTGTGTGTATGCGTGTGTTGAGGGTTGTGGAGAAAATGAATTGGGTATCGAAATAATAAATTTGACGTGTTAGAATATTTATGTGGAAAGTTCTAGGAGGCAGTTAGAAGTGTAAGTGAAAAGAGAGAGAGATAGAGATTGGTTGTACAATTTGGGGGTTATCTCCATGAAGGTGAAATGTCTTGAAGTCATGGGTGTAGGTGAGATCATACATGGGAGGTTTGTAGAATATGAGCTAATATATATAAAAGTGCTCTTTAAACTGTAAGGCATTATACAAAAGTAAAGTATTCCTATTATTAAATGTGACAAACAGAAGCATAAAAGGCAATAACAACCGTTTTATGTTTCAGAATCCCTGCTAGTTCCCAATTACTGCATTTTCATCCTGTGACGGCCTTTGAACAACTCTTTTTTCCTCCCTTTGCATACATCCTGAGATTATAATGCATTAAACATTATCTATGTGATGGCATAATGCTTTTTTCTTCCCCCAACAGATACTCTCAAACCCTTTTTGGTAGACACAAACTTCTAAGAGAGCTGAGACAAAGACACAGAGAAGCCACTTTGATATCAGGGTCCAATGCTTAGAGTTTTATTTAAATGAGGAATGAGACAGCAGCTTTAGGTTTAGGGGTATCAAAGTTTAATCACTTAGACAGAAGATGAGACACAGAATGTAGGAGCAGAGTAGACTTAAGAGACAATGTCAAGTTAGGGTTGAGGTAACCTTCAATCCTTGAACAGTCTTTTCCATGGGGAATTGCTCTCTTCCCTAATCTCAAGGAGAATAGTGCTACCTCTTAAGTATTTTCGACTTGCATTTCCAGGTGTTTTAGTTATCCATTGCTGCTGAAAAAATGATTCCCAAACTTAGTGGCTTAAAACAACAAACAAGTTTCATGATTTTGTAGGTATGGAATTTGGGTACAGCTTGGATGCACGATTTTTTTGTTCCATGTAGTGTCAATGAAGATCACTTGCTAGTATTCAACTGGTGGATGGACAGGTCTGGGAGGTCTGAGACAGCTTCACTCACATGTTGTCTTAGTCTTTTCAGACTGCTATAACAAAATACCATTAACTGGGTGGCTTATAAACAACAGAAATTTATGGCTCACAGTTCTGGAGGCTGGAAGTCCAAGGTCAAGGTGCTGGTAGATTTAGTATCTGGAAAGGGCTCACTCTCTGGTTCACAGATGACACCTGATCTCTGTGTCCTCATTTGGTGGAAGGGGCTAGCTGATTATCTGGGGTCTATTTTATAAGGACCCATTCATGAGGGCAGATCTCTCATGACCTAATCATACCCCAAAGGTTCCATCATCTAATACTGTCACATTAAGGATTAGGTTTCCATGTATAAATTTGGGGAGGCACAGACATTCAGACCATAGCATATGTCTAGCACCTTGATCAGATGGCTGGAAGTCTGGGCTTAACTGGAACTGAGGACCAAGGTATCTGCACGTGGCCTCTCCAGCATTTTGTTCTCAAGATAGATTTCTTATGTAGCAGCTCAAAGTCCAGTGAGTAATCCAGCAAACAAGATATTATGCTGCATAGTCTTGTATAACTCAGCTTTGTAGCCACATTGTGTTACTTCTGCCATATTATATTAATCAAACTGGTATTCGTCTGCCTAGATTCAAGGGGAAGGAATCCTATATATGGGAGGAATGTCAAATAATTTGTGCCTATGTGTTAAGACAACCATAAAGGTCATCTGGCAGAAGGATGTGCCTTTCTGATGACGGCTCAGATGATATGGATGCTAGGCAGCCCTGCCCTACTCAGGCCTAGCATTTCATGGAGTTATGGGGGTTGCAACATTCCACATGGGTTGTAAATTGGTGGGATGGGCTCCCCTACTCCCAGGTACTGAATCCAGTACTTGGATGCAAGTAGTTTCTTTTGGGATGTGATCTCAGGGAACAGAAGTGGGGAGCTGGGAAGAGTGAAATAGGGAAGGAGGGAGAGCTGCTCCAAGGGTGCATTGCTGATTTGGTCACTACTGTGGGCTCCTGGGGCTTAGTCTTGCTGAGATCTTCTGAGGAGCTGTGTGATTGCACCTCTGAATTGTCTTTTGGAGGAACAAAAGATAAACTCACCAACTCCTCTCCGTACTTTGTCATGGTGGATTATTTTTTTGTGCGCAGCTAAATTTGGTTTGCTAGGATTTTATTGAGAATTTTTGTATCTATATTCATAAGGGACATTGGTTTGTAGTTTTCTTTTTTTTTGTTGTGTCCTTTTCTGGCTTTGGTATCAAGGTGATGTTGGCATCATAGAATGAGTTGGGGAGGATTTCTTCCTTCTCAATATTACGGAATAATTTCTGCAGTATAGAGACCAGTTCTTCTTCGAAGGTCTGGTAAAATTCAGGTGTGAACCTCTGGTCCAGGACTTTTTTTTTGTTGGAAGATTTTTTATTGCTGCTTCAATTTCAATACTTGATATTGGTCTGTTTAGGAATTCTATTTCTTCCCAATTGAGCCTAGGGAGACTGTGTATTTCCAAGAATTTGTCCATTTCCTCCATGTTTTCAAGTTTATTTGCATATAAGTTTTTATAGTATTCAGAGATGATATTTTGTATTTACATGGTTTCAGTTGTGATGTCTCTTTTTTCATTTCTGAATGAATACGTCTTCATGATAGCCCTTGTAGCATCAGAAAGATCATGGGTCAGAAAGCCAAATACACAGTGAGATGAATTGAGGTGCTGTCAAGTTACATATGCATGAAGCTGGTAGCCACAGCAACAGATGGAGCAAAAGGTGGGCTGGGAGGATGTGAGATGGTCAAAAGAAGTATCTGTTATGCATGTGCGCACACACACACACTTGAACTTCCCAATTAACTAAGTCAAAGATACAGTTTTTTTTTTTTTTTTTGAGACAGAGTCTCACTCTTTTTCCCAGGCTAGAGCGTCAGCCTAGCTCACAGCAACCTCAAACTCCTGGGCTCAAGTGATCCTCCTGCCTCAGCCTCCCAAGTAGCTGGGACTACAGGCATGCGCCACCATGCCCGGCTAATTTTTTCTATATATTTTTAGTTGTCCGATTAATTTCTTTCTATTTTTAGTAAAGACGGGGTCTCACTCTTGCTCAGGCTGGTTTCAAACTCCTGAGCTCAAACAATCCGCCCGCCTCGGCCTCCCAGAGAGCTAGGATTACAGGCGTGAGCCACCGCACCGGCCAAGGATACAGGTTTTAAAGCAAGGCGGGCTACACAACATAAGCAGATGCAATATAGCTTATTTATGTTTTTCTCTTTCTCTGAATTCCCCATTGGGCTTGTAGCTGCCAAAGACACTCTCCCCATGTAGATTCTACCTGAGTTGGGAAAATAATCAAATTCTTGTTATATGACTCTTCTTTTCTCCTCAAGACTCATATGACTATTCTGGAAGCACTTATATTAATAATTGCTGCACTCCTGATTAGGAAAAGATTTGCAAAAATCAGACTTTCTTGGTTTGTGAACAAACAGTCCTGACAAGGGCCACATCCTTATCCCAGTGGAGAAACCAGAGTCAGTGATGAGCCCAGGTGTCCCCAAACCATGCCCTTGTCCCCAGCTCACTAGTGGACAGAAATATGCATTCCCCACAGAGGCAGACTAATGTCCATTCTCCACTCTCCAGTCTCTAAAGGGGAGTTGACAGTGAGCATGGCTGGTGATGTTTATCATTTTATCTGCTTGACAGTATCAGAGGAAAAACCAATGGATAGAAATGAAAGGAGTGAGAAGATCAGTGTAGTTTCAGAGGCCTATTTCAAGGCCCCTAGTGAGAGAGATGATAAACTCACCCTATTCTAAGTGAACCTATGTGTGAAATCCATAATTCTATATAAAAGAGGGATGGTTCATCTTTTTACAAAAGGCATCTCCAGGGGACTAATCTGCCTATTGAGCTCCCCTGGGGTATTTTATTTGTGTTTCATTTATTGAAAGCATAGGCCTGCATGGTACGCTGTAACTATTCTCAAAATTATTCTAGACTGTAGACTCAATGAGAGCTTTTGTGAAAGTTCAGTATGTGATTCAGAGGGAAAAGTGCTTTTCAGCTTCATGTTGGGGGTAGAGACCTGTGATTGCAGGTTCTTCTATCTTTCTTCATCCCTCTCCTTCCTTGACCCTTGAAAGATAGCAGTACATCTTGCATAGCTCTTAAAATTACAGTTTGGAAGTCTCTGGGATGTAGTACAAGTTAGGAATGTGTCCTGCTGCGAATGATAGAAAATCTGACAACAGTGGCTTAAAGAAGAACGGAGCTATGTTTCCTTGCTTATTAGGAAGTCTGGAAGTGCGTGATTGCTATTGTTTCAGAAACCTAGGCCCTTTCTCTATTTTTGCTATGCTTATCCTATTGACTTGTCTTATGATTGCAAAATAACTGCAGCATCTCTAGTTATCACATCTGAGTTCAGGGCAGAAAGAAAGTTGAAGGGAAAATTTTTTTTCTCTTTTGAGGTTCTATCTTTTTGGGGGGAAAAGAAGGGGAAGTTACAAATTATCAGAAGGCTGTCCTTTAGATTTCATTGGCCAGAAATAAATTACAGACCCATGGTAGACCAATACTGGCCAAAGGATATGAGAAGACCACTTAGTCCAATAATGACTTCTCCCCTGAGGCTGGGAAGGCCTTTCTTCTCTGAAGTCACAGAATCTCTGTCTATTTCTTGAATGAATCAGGGTTTCTATTAGCAAGAACGTAGTGGATAAGGAAGGGCAGTTGGGTGGGCAATTGGATCGGCAACAAACTGTGTCTGTCAAAGCCGATGAGCCAAGAAACCTAATTGTAAATTCTAACTTGCTCACTTAACTTACTGTGAAACATTGGACAAGCCACTTGGCATGGCCTGGCTGTAGTGACCTCATGTATAAATTGAAAAAAGCAGACAACATGAGCGCCAAGTTTCCTTTCAGCTCTAACATTCAGTGGTTCTGTACAATTTTAATAACTTTCTGAATGTTCATGGCTAAACCAAAACTGGTTTATGATTGAAACAGATGCCCTAATGGTGCTGTTCTGGCTCTAAGAACTGGCAGCTTACATTTTCATGCAGTAAATTACGTGCTGTAGATTTCAAAGAAATTCCACTCCCCCTTTTTTTTTACCTTTGAGAAAAAATCAGCTCTCCATTCCCTCTCCCCCAACATAGTTACATTCTATGTTTCAATAGTCCAGCTTTCTCCCATGTAATTCCTATTTCGTTTTTATTAATTAAAAAAATTAAAAAATCAACCTTCCTGTTTGGTATAAAGCTTCTTCTAAGTAACAGGAAATTATTACTAGCCCTCTGATTAATTGTCCAATATTAAGTGAAAGTTGATGTCTTTTTAAATATATAATTGAAATTAGTGTTTGGGTGTATCGTGTATATATTTTCACCCAGTTACTGACAAAGGTAAAAACTGAAGGTTCCAATTGGGTGACGTACCTGTGGTTAGCACAGTGCCTGGTTTTGCTAATTACTCAGTAAATGTTTTTGAACCAATGAATTATGATAAGACATAAATGAGCCAGAGCAGACTAGGGCAGAATTAATTCCTCAGAGTTAGATTTTCGTAGTTTTAATATCCTTGATGTCATTGAAGAGGGCATTGGAAAAAAGCTTACTTAAGACATTTGATTGATAGCTTATATTATTTGTACATTAGTGGATGTATAAAGGAAGTCAGAAATACTGCGGCATGCTGATTCACTGACTATTAATTGAGTGCCCTCTTGGTTCCAAGCACTCTTCTAGGTAGTAGTATACCCCAGTGAATAAGAGAGACAATGCTTCCTGTTCCCATGGAGCTTTCATCTGAACGGAAGACACAGACAATAAACAAGTAAGCAAAAACTGTTTCAAATAGTGATAAGTGCTATGAAGAAAATGAAACAGGATAATGTGATAGTGAGTGGATGGGCAAAGAGCATTAGATAGGGTAGTAACAAAATGCTTCTCTGAGTAGGTGACATTTGCGCTGAGACTAGAAGGGAGCTAGTCATGTGAAGATCTGGTGGAACGGTGTTCCAGGCAGGTGGAATAGTAAGTGCAAATGCCCTTAGGTGGAAATAAGCATGGTGGGTTTGAAGACAAGTAAGAAAGCCAGTGTGGCACAAGTGCATTGAACAAGTGGCAGACAGTGGGAGGAGATTAGTTGGCAGAGGTGGCCAAGAGACAACCTGTGTAGAACCTTATAGAACAAGGACATCATTATTCTTTTATTTGTTGTTATTTTTTATTTTTTTTATTTCAGCATATTACGTGGGTATAAATGTTTAGGTTACATATACTGCCCTTGCCCCCACCCGAGTCAGAGCTTCAGGCATGTCCATCCCTCAAACAGTGCGCACCGCACCCATTAGGTGTGTATATACCCATCCCCTGCTCCCCCTCCCATCTGCCCGACACCCGATGAATGTTACTACTATATGTGAACTTAAGTGTTGGAAGGACATCATTATTCTGACTGCAATGGAACTCTATTGGGGTTTTAACCCAAGGAGGGACATGATCTGCTTTAAATTTTTATAAGATCTTTCATTTGCTGGGTGGAGAATGGATTGGAAGGGGCTAAAGCATAAACAAGAACATCAGTTTGAGGGCTACTGCAATAGTTCTGGTACAAGAAGAAGCAGCCTTCTGAGAAGGGATATGGGAAAAAGTGGATGGATTTGAGATCTATTTTGGAATCAGAATAATAGGACTTGCTCTGGGGGTTTGTGAGAGAGGGAAAGGAATTAAACATGGCCTTTGGATTTTAGGCTGAAGTGACTGGAAGAAATAAGGTGCCTTTTTTTTCCTGATAATGAGAAGATGGGGGTGGGTGGTGGGCAGAAGCAGTTGAGGTGGGGATGGTGGCCAGCAGTCAGAAGTTCTGATTTGGAAATATTAGATCTGAGCTGCCTCACAGACATATATACCTCAAAAGTCTACTTTGAAGCAGGGGCTTCACAAAGGAGTGCTCTTAGGAATGCAACGGTTAAAGACAGTGGAAAAAAGAGCAATACTTGCCAACCCCTCAATAATAAAATCTCAACAATGCCATACCTCCTGAAGCCTCTTTTCTTAAGTAGTCAGAGATAACTCTTCCAATGTAATCTCCCTGATCTCAAGAAAAGAATTGAAAACGCACATGTCTGAGACCTTCAATATGGGCTTCCCTAATTCCCTCTTCACCTCTTTGATCAGCTCAAGCACTTACATCAGCATAAAATCTAAACAAATAGAGGAAACTCTGTAGAGAAATTATGAAATAGTTGTGGAGAAGTCTGCTAGGGTTATCAAGATTAATGCAAAAGAAAGGAACTGTCCTCAAATAAGCACAAGATAAAATGCCAGAATGATGCAGGGGGAGAAAAAAACTAGGGCTATGTTTTCACTTTAATAAAGTGGAAATAAGTAGGCAGGAAATCATTTTTAAAGAAATATTTACTTGGTGAAGCTGCAAATACAAACTGGACACTTTTAATTATAAATTGAGCAGAAAAGACTTTGGGTGTCTCTGAATTTGGGATCTGAGTTTTATGCTGTTGATGTGTATAGGAGGTGTGAGTGCCAGAGTTGGCCAGATTTGAGATCTCACACGCCCCTATGAGGTGTCTTGAGGTGATATTAAGCAAGGTGAATTTGACAGTAGAGTCTACCCATGATACTCGGGTCCTAGGACAACATGAGATGTTCTTAGAATCTTAGTCTCTCAGTATGTTACTAAGAATTCTGTTATGGCACACTTTGCTTAAGGCAAATAGATTGCTTCTCTCTTTTCTTGCTCTCTCCATGGCCAGGTTCTGGTTTAGTGTCTTAGTCCATTTGTGTTGCTATAAAGGAATACATGAAGGTGGGTAATTTATAAAGAAAAGAGGCTTATTTGTCTCATGGTTCTGCAGACTGTACAGGAAGCATGGCAATGGCATCTGCTCAGCTTCTGGTGAGGGCCTCAGGATGCTTCCACTCATGGTTGAAAGAAAAGGGGAGCTGGCATGTGCAAGTCACGTGGCAAGAGAGGAAGCAAGAGAGAGTGGAGGAGATGCCAGGCTCTTTTCAACAACCGGTTCTTGAGGGAACTAAGAGTAAGAACTCACATACTCCTGTGAGAATGGCACCAAGTCATTCATGATGGATCTGCTCCCATGATCCACATACCTCCCAGTTGGAGGTGGAGGAGGCCCCACTTCCAACATTTGGGGATCAGTTTTCAACATGAGACTTGGTGGGGCCAAAACAAACCATATACAAACCATAACACTTACTGTAGCCTTGAGTAGGAGCTATCCACTTGATGACTTTCTTGGGCTTTTAGCTTTGTCTTCCTCCTTCATCTGGAAGGTGAGAGGCTGCATTATGGGCAGATGATCAGACTGGCAGGCACTTAACTTTGATGGGCACACCTAAAGAGGTCTTAAAAGTTTCTATAGAGAGTCTCACCTCAGTGTGACACATATAGGTTTTGATGTGCAGTTATGCTTTTAAATTTGTCAGTGGCGAACCACTCATATGTAATGAAATGGTTTTAGTGGTATTGAACAAGATTAACAAACAAGTAAAATAAAACAAATAGAATAAAAATATCAGTGTGCATTGTGCATAGTAAAGGTAAGTATGGTTTTGTGTGACTTCATTTATAGATATAACTGTATGTCCTTGGTCACAGTGTATTGAAGAAAATAAGATTGAGAAACACTGGGTGTAGAGAGTAGGGACTGAGAATGTGGTCTCCGCTGTTAGAAAGCTGAGAGGGAAGAATCTCAGCTCCATTAGTTACCAGCTGCATGACTATGGGTGAGTTTCATAATCTCTTTGAGCTTCAGATTATTCATCTATAAAGTGAGGATAAAAATGGATCCTGCCTCATGTTTGTTGAGAGGGTTAAAGCCTTGACTATAATGCTTGACAATGTGTCCTGTAAATGGCAACTATTATGATTATTTATGAAAATTGGTTATTCATCTGTTGTAGGTTTGTATGGTAGGAGAGTTGTGATTACAGTGAGTCATATGGGCATGTTTTCAGTGTGAAAAGTGGGTGTGGTCCCATTGAATCCTCCTTAAACCCAATGTTCACTACTGGTCTGTTTGAAAGGACATCTGATAAATAATTTCAAAAAGTTGTTTGAAAACCAAGACTCTCATTAGGCACACAATTCTTAGGATGTTTAGAATAGCATAAATTGTAATTTGCTCTCTATCCCCCTTTTGGAAAGGTATAAGATTGGGAGCAGTGAATGCAGCAATGGAATAGGGTTGTGCCCTCCCCTTAGCCTCTTGGGATGGGAAGTTCAGGACTGTGTGCCTCTTGTTCTCTGTAGGGTCTCTCCTTTGTTGAAGTCAGGCTTTTGCCTCCAGGAATTAATTTCTTTCCTTCAGGCTGTGCTTCTGATAAACTCATCCACACTATGCTGTTCTGGTGGCTTAACATGATTAATAGTGATTTATTTAGGGGATGGCCTTTTTATTATCATGGTTGTGTTTAATCCTTTAAACAACTTTATTTAGGCATAATTTACATACCATAAGTTCACCCATTTTAAGTGTAAAATTCAATGACTCTTAGTGAATTTACAGAGTTGAGCACTGATCACCACAATCTGGTTTTAGAACATTTCCATTGCACCAAAAGAAAGTTCCCTCATGACCATTTGCAACACTTCCCCCACCCCGCCAGCCTAAGGAAACCACTAATCTACTATCTTTGTCTTTTGTAGACATTTAATCAAAATAAAATCATATAACATGTGGTCTTTTGGGTCTTTCGGCCTTTTTTACATAGCATATTCTTGAGGTTCACCCACATTATACCATGTATTAGCACTTCACTCCTTTTTATTACCCCATAGTATTCTATTGTAGGGGTATACATTTGTTTCTTCATTTCCAGTTGATGAATATTTGATTGTTTCTACCTTTTGGAAATTAGGAATAATGGTGCCATGAAAATTGACATACGAGTCCTTGTTTGGACATATGTTTTTATTTCTCTTTGTAACTAGGAGTGCAATTGATAGGTCATATGCTAAAATTATGTTCAAACTTTTAAAGAAATTGCCAAACTGTCTTTCAAAGTAGCCACATAAATTTACATTCCTACCATCAAAGTATGAGGGTTTTAGTTCATGTATATCCTTGCCAATGCTAATTACTGTCTATATATTTTTTATTTCAGAATATTACGGGGGTACAAATATTTTGGTTACATGGATTGATTTTGTACACCTTGAGTCAAAGTTATAAGTGTGTCCATTACCCAGATAGTGTGCATTGTACTTGTTAGATGCAAATTTACTCATCCCCTCCTTCCCTATCTGACCTGCTTGATTTCAGTTGAGTTTTACTTCCATATGTGCACATAAGTGTTGACCAATTAGTTCCAATTTATTTATTTTTTTATTTTTTGGATTTTTTAAAATTTCAGCATATTATGGGGGTACAAATGTTTAGGTTACATATATTGCCTTTGACCCACCCAAGTCAGAGCTTCAAGCATGTTCATCCCCTAGATGATGCGCACCACACACATTAGGTGTGAATATATCCATTCCCTCCTCCCCCTCCCACCTGCCCAACACCCAATGAATGTAACTACTATATGTGCACATAAGTGTTGATCAGTTAATACCAATTTGATGATGAGTATATGTGGTGCTTGTTTTTCCATTCTTGGGATACTTCACTTAGTAGAATGGGCTCCAGCGCTATCCAGGATAATACAAGAGGTGCTAGATCACCATTGTTTTTGTGGCTGAGTAGAACTCCATGGTATACATATACCACATTTTATTAATACACTCATGGATTAATGGGCACTTGGGTTGTTTCCATATCTTTGCAATTGTGAATTGTGCTGTTATAAATGGTTGAGTGCAGATGTCTTTTTTATAGAGTGTCTTTTTTTCCTTTGGATAGATGCCCAGTAATGGGATTGCTGGATCAAATAGTAGTTCTACTTTTAGCTCTTTGAGTTATCTCCATAATACTTTCCATAGAGATTGTGCTAGTTTGTAGTGCCACCAGCAGTGTATGAGTGTTTCTATGTCTCCGCATCCATGCTAACATTTATCGTTTTGGGACTTTTTGATAAAGGCCAGTCTCACTGGAGTTAAGTGGTATCTCACTGTGGTTTTGATTTGCATTTCCCTGATGATTAGAGATGTTGAGCATTTTTTTATATGTTCATTGGCCATTAGTCTGTCTTCCTTTGAGTGTTTGTTTTTCCATTCTTGCAATATGTCACTTAGATGAATGATCTCTAGTTCTATCCAGGTTGTTACAAAAGATATTAGTTCGCCATTTTTATGGCTGTGTAGTCCTCCATAGTATACATATACTACCTTTTATAAATCCACTTATGTATTGATGGGCATTTGGGTTGATTCTACATCTTTGCGATTGTGAATTGTGCTGCAATAAACATTCGGGTGCAAGTTCTTTTTGATAAAATGACTTTTTTCCCCTCTGAGTAACTACCCAATAGTGGGATTGCTGGATTGAATGGTAGGTCTACTTTCAGTTCTTTGAGGTATCTCAATACTACTTTCCACAGAGGTTGTACTAGTTCGAAGTCCCACCAACAGTGTATACGTGTTCCCTTCTCTCCACATCCACACCAGCATATGTTGTTTTGGGACTTTTTGATAAAAGTCATTATCACTGGAGTTAGGTTATATCTCATTGTGGTTTTGATTTGCATTTCTCTGATGACTAGAGATGTTGAGCATTTTTTCATGTTGTTTATTGGCCATTAATCTATCTTCTTTTGAAAAAGTTCTGTTCATGTCTTTTGCCCATTTCTTATGGCGTTGTTTGATTTTTTCTTGCTAATGTGCTTGAGTTTTTTCAGATTCTGCTTATTAGCCCTTTATCAGATATCTAGCATGCAAATATTTTCTCCCATTTTGTATGTTGTCTACTCGCTCTATTGATTATTTCTTTGGCTGTGCAGAAAGAAGCTTTTCAATTTGATCAGGTCCCATTTATTTGTTTTTGTTGTTGCTGTGATTGCTTTTGGGGTCTTCTTCATAAATTCTTTGCCTAGGCTGATATATAGAAGAGATTTTCTAACATTTTCTTCTAGAATTCTTATAGTTTCATGCCTTAGGTTTAAGTCTGTTATCCATTGTGAGTTGATTTTTGTTAGTGGTGAGAGGTACAGATCCAGTTTCAGTCTTCTACATGTGGCTATCCAATTTTTCCAGCAGTATTTATTGAATAATGATTCTTTTCCCAGTGTATGTTTTTGTCTGCTTTGTCAAGGATCAGATGGCAATATGAGGATGGTTTCATATCTGCTTTCTCTGTTTTGATCCACTGGTGTATGTCTCTGTTTTTGTGCCAGTACCATGCTGTTTTGGTTACTATGGCCTTGTAGTATAGCTTGAACTCTGGTAAATTGATGCCTCTTGATTTGTTCTTTTTGCTTAAGGTTGTTTTGGCTATATGGGGTCCTTTCCTGTTCCCTACAAAACATAGAATTATTTTTTCTAGATCTGTGAAAAATGATGTTGGTATTTTAATGGAGCTTGCATTAAATCTGTAAATCACTTTGTGTAGTATAGACATTTTAACATTGTTCATTCTGCCAATCCATGAGCATAATATGTTTTTCCATTTTTTTACATGCTCTGTGATTTCCTTCCTCAGTGATTTGTAGTTCTCCTTGAAGAGGTCTTTGATCTCCTTGGTTAAATATATTTCTAGTTGGTTTTTTTTTTGTTGCTATTGTGAAAGGTATTGAATCTTTGATTTGAATCTTAGGTTGACTATTGTTGGTGTATAGGAATGCTACTGATTTGTGTATATTCATTTTGTAACCTGAGACTTTGCTGAATTTTTTTTATCAATTCCAAACTAATTCCCAACCCAGCAGCAGAAGAGAAATAACTAAGATCAGAGCAGAACTAAATGAAATCAATTCCAAAAGAATCATATGAAAGATTAATAAAAGAAAAATTTGGCTATTTGAAAAGATAAGATCAACAGGTCTCTTGCTAGGTTAACCAGAAATAGAAAAGAAAGGACCCCAATAAGCTCAATCAGAAATGAAAAAGGAGATATTAGAACTGACACCATGGAAATACAAAATATCATCTCTGAATACTGTAAAAAGTTCTATGTACATAAACTTGAAAACGTTGAGGAAGTGGACAAATTCTTGGAAACACACAACCTTCCTAGGCTCAATCAGGAAGAAATAGAACTCCTGTACAGAGCAATATCAAGTGTCAAAATCGAAGCAACAATAAAAAAATCTTCCAACAAAAAAAATCCTGGACCATGTTGGTTTCACAGCCAAATTCTACCAGACCTAGAAAGAAGAACTGGTACCTATATTGCAGAAATTATTTCATAACATTGAGAAGGAATGAATCCTCCTCAACTCATTCTACAAAGCTAGTATCACCTTGATACAAAAACCAGGAAGGGACACAACAAAAGAAGAAAACTACAGACCAATATCCCTTATGAATATAGATGTAAAAATTCTCAATAAAATGCTAGGAAACCAAACTTAGCTGCACATCAAAAAAATAATTCACCATGACCAGGTGGGCTTCATCGCAGAGATGCAAGTATGGTTCAATGTATGCAAATCTATAAATATGATTCACAACATAAATAGAAGCCAAAACAAAGACCATATGATTTTCGTAATAGATGCAGTAAAAACATTTGACAAAATCCAGCAGCATTTTATGATAAGAACTCTTAACAAAATAGGCATAGATGGAACAAACCTCAAAATTATAAAAGCCGTATATGATAAACCCATAGCCAACACCATATTGAACAGAGAAAACTTGAAAGCACTCCTGCTTGGAACTGGAACCAGACAAGGTTGCCCACTGTCACCACTTCTATTAAACATAGTGCTGGAAGTCCTAGCCAGAGCAGTCAGGCCAGAGAAGGAAATTAAGGGTATCCAAATTGGGAAAGAAGAGGTCAAACTATTGTTCTTTGCTGATGATATGATCTTATATTTAGAAAACCCCAAAGATTCTGCCAAGAGACTCTTGTCTGTCTTTTTGATGATAGCCATTCTAGTGGAAGTTAAGTAGTAGCTCATTTTGGTTATAATTTAATTTCACCAATGAATAAATTATGTTGAGCATCCTTTCATGTATTTACTAGCCAATATATTTTCTTTAGTGAAATATCTATTCAAATCTTCTGCCAAAATTTTAGCTGGGTTGTGTGTTTTCTTTATGTCGAGTTGTAAGTGTTCTTTATATGTTCTGGATACAATTTCTTTATTAGGTATATGATGTGCAAATATTTGATTTCAGTCTTTGGTTTGTCTTTACATTTTCTTAAAGGTATCTTTTGAAGAGCAAAGGTTTTAATTTGATAAAGTCCAATTTATCAAGTTTTCATTTTATGGGTTGTGCTTTTGATGTGGTATTTAGGAACTCCTTGCCTAAATCAAAGTCATAAAGATTTTCTTCTGTGTTTTGTTATGAAAATATTTTATGTTTAGCTTTTAAATTTAGTTGTATAATGCATTTGGAGTTATTTTTTATGGATAGTGTAAGGAAAGTATCTAAATTTATCTTTTTGCATGTGAAATTTGTTGAAAATTTTTTCTTCTATATCAAACTGCATTGACAACTTTGTAAACAATCAATTGACCGTAAATGTAAGGGTTTATTTCTAGACTCTCAATTCTATTCCATTGATCTATATGTCTGTCCTTATGCTTGTACCACATTGACTTTTTCTTTCACATCGTCTTCATTACTTTAGCTTTGCAGTAAGTTTTGAAATCAGGAAGTATGAGTTCTTTGGCTCTGTTCTTCTTTTTCAAGATTATTTAAACTGTTCTGGGTTTTTCACATTTTTATATAAATTTTAGGATCAACCTCTCAATTTCTGCAAACATTGCATCTGGGATTTTGATAGGAATTGCATTGGATCTATAGACATATTTGGGGGAGAATTGCCATCTTAGTTATATTGAGTCTTCCAATCTGTGAAAATAAAGTGTCTTTCCAGTTATTCATATTTTCTTTCATTTCATGGCACAATGTCTTGTAGTTTTCAGTGTACAAATCAAAGACTTCTTTTGTTAAATTTATTTCTAAGTATTTTATTTTTCCATGCTATTATGAATGGAATTGTTTCTCAATTTTATTTTCAAATTGTTCATTATTAGTACCTAGAAATACAACTGATTTTTGTATATTGATCTTCTGTCATACAACTGATTTTTGTATATTGATCTGTCATGTCTTTAGCTCTTTATTAGTGCTAAATTTTTTTAATGGATTTCTTGGGATTTTTCATATATAAGATCACGTAGTCTGTGAACAGAGAGTAACATCAGTGAAAATGGTGGAATAACAAACTCCAGAAGTCTGCCCCTCCATAAAAGCAATACAAAAAGTGGCAAAAACTGTCAGAATCAACTGGAAAAAAAACTCTGGAAATTAACCAAAAGCTTACAGCAACTCAGAGTCCTCATTCAAGAAAAATGTCTGAATATTGGCAAGAACAGAGCTTCATGGAATTTTAACTTACCCTGGTTTCATCCACCACTCCCTGGCTCAGTTGTAGCCTTGAAAATAATATCCTGCATTCTAATAACAGTGCTAGAGAGAACAGATGGACCTCATCTGCAAAGACTTGCTTTTAGTTTATCTGTCTGGTGGTTCTCTGGAATTACCTGCTCAAAAGACATTTTTTTAATTATTATTATTCCAGGGTATTGTGAGGGTACAAACATTATAGTTCAAAGGGCATTTTTTTTTGAGACAGTATCTCTGTTGCCCTGGCTAGAGTGAGTGCCATGGCGTCAGCCTAGCTCACAGCAACCTCAAACTCCTGGGCTCAGGTGATCCTCCTGCCTCAGCCTCCCGAGTAGCTGGGATTACAGGCATGCACCACCATGCCTGGCTAATTTTTTCTATATATTTTTAGTT
>NW_012143634.1:4034570-4144591 GCF_000956105.1 Propithecus coquereli | reverse complement strand
TTAGTTGTCCGATTAATTTCTTTCTATTTTTAGTAGAGACAGGGTCTCGCTCTTGCTCAGGCTGGTCTCAAACTCCTGAGCTCAAACAATCCGCCTGCCTTGGCCTCCCAGAGCACTAGGATTACAGGCGTGAGCCACCGCACCCAGCCTCAAAAGGCATTTTTTAATCTCACCTAACTCCAAACTCACCTAGTCCTAAAGTCACTACCTGTAGGGAAGACACTTGTTGAAAACTTTAGAGGCAAATATTTTATTTCTTGCTGCCTGAGGAAATGGATAACAGTTGAGGCAAATAATAGACTAACCAAAAATCTTGGGAGGAAAAGCTGAGACGTGCAGGGAAATAAGGGCTTTGAAAAGTTCCAACATATCCCTGGGTATCTAGAAGGTCACATGCAAGTCCAAGGCCATGTGCATGGTCAGGAAAGACCTGAGGAGGCCCTAACCTCTCATCTCCGGCTGACTGTGAGGCTCTGCACAAGGCAGAAATAAATGCTAAAGTAGAGTTGTAAATTGCCTGCCTGAGTGTTGAAGGCATGCCCCAACATTCACATAGAACCCCTCTGCAAAGACAGTGAGATTTTTTTATTTCCAGGCATTTAAAAATATCTCTATCCAATTGCTGGGTTACTACCAGGCTGACAGAACAGAAACTTTAGTGACCAAGCATAAAAAAGAATATAGATTTCGCATAATTAGATTAGTAAAGTTGTTAAGCAAATGACAATAAAGCAGCTACATCAACAAGCTCTGGGGATAGGGAGGAATTGATTTCCAGAGTTGTCACATTATGATATTCAAAATGTCCAGCTTTCAACAAAAAAGTATGGGGCAAGCAAAGAAGCAAGAAAGTTTGGCCCATACAGAGGGAAAAAAATGACAATCAATAGAAACCTTCCCTGAGGAATCCTAGATGTTGGACTTTCTAGCTAAAGACTTTAAAATGGTATTTGAACATTTAAAATATACTGAAAGAGCTAAAATAAACCATGTCTAAAGAACTAAAGGAACATGAGAACAATGTCTCATCATATAAAAAATAACAATAAAAAGACAGAAATTACAGGCATACCATTTTGTTGCATTTTGCTTTATTGTGCTTTGCAGACATTATGTTGTTTTTACAAGTTGAAGGTTTGTGGCAACCCTGCCTTGAACAAGTTTATCAGCACCATTTTTCCACAAGCATGTGCTCACTTCGTCTCTGTGTTAGCACTTTTTAGCAATATGGTACTTTTAATTAGGTATGTACTTTTTAAAGACATAATGCTATTGCACACTTAGACTACAGTATAGTGTAAATATAACTTTTATATGCCCTGAGAAACCAAAAAATTTGTGTGACTTGCTTTACTGTGATATTCACTTTATTGTGATGGTCTGGAACAGAACCCACAATATCTCTGAGGCATGCTTTTATGAAAAAAATGATTGAGTTGAAAAGAAAAATAACTGAAATGAAAAATTCACTAGAGGGGCTCAAAAGAAGATTTGAGCAGGCAGATGAAAGAATCAGAAAACTCAAAGACAGGTCACCTGAGATTTTTCAGTCTGAAGATCAAAAAGAAAAAAAGACTGAAGAAAAATGAACAGAGCCTCAGAGACCTGTGTACTAACATACACATAATGGGGGTCCCAGAAAGAGAGGAGAGGGAGAAAGGGAAGAATCAATATCTGAAGAAATAATGAAAACATTAATCTACACATCCAAGAAGCTCAATAAACTCCAAGTAGCATAAACTCAGAAAACTGAGAATAGAGATAGTTTTACTTCCTTTCAAATCTAGATGCCTCTTTGTGTTTTGTTTTGTGTCTTGCCTTCTTGCACTAGGTAGGGCTTCCATTACAATATTAGATAGACCTCTTGAGAGTGAACATCCTTGCCTATTCTCAGTCTCAGGGGAAAAGCCTTCAGTTTTTCACCATTAAGTGTGATTTTATCTCTAGGCTTTTCATAGATGATAGTCATAGTTTATTGAAAATTTTTATAATGAATTGGTATTGGATATTGTGAAATACTTTTTCTGAATCTATTGAGTTGATCATGTGGTTTTTGTCCTTCATCCTATTAATATAATGTACTACATTATTTGATTTTTGAATGTTAAATCAACCTTGCATTTCTGGGATAAGAAGAATTACTTGGTTATGCTGTTTAATTTTTTTTATATATTCCTGGATTTTTAGCTTACTTAAATTTTGTTAAAACATTTTTGCATGTATATTCATGAAGTATATTTGTCTATATTGTTCTTTTTATGTCATTTTTTTTGTCTAGCATTGGTATCAGGATAATATTGGCCTCATAAAATCAATTCGAAGTGAGGTATCACAAGATCGGAAGAATGGGCTCCACTTGTACTCACCATCAAATTGGTACAAACTGATGAACACTAGGGTGCTCACATGGCAATAATACTCTCCAGGGATTAGGGGGATGGGGGGGTAAACCCACAACTAAAGGACACGGGGAACATTGTAGAGGGGAAGGGCATGCCTCTATCCCTCGCTTGGGTGAGGCAAAGACATAAAATGTAACCATAATGTTTGTACCCTCATAATACCCTGAAATTAAAAAAAAAATTAAAAAAAATCAATTGGGAAGTATTCCTTCCTCCCCTATTTTCTGGAAGAATTTGTGAAGGATTGATTTAACTTATTTTAATAGTTGATTGAATTTGCCAATGAAACCATCTTAGCCAGGACTTTTCTTTATGGGAAGATTTTAAATTACTAATTCAATTTCTTTACTGTTATAGGTCTAGTCATATTTTTAATTTCTTCTTGAGTCAGTTTAGGTAATTTGTGTCTTTCTAGGAATATGTACATTTCATATAAATTGTTGGATTTCCTGGCATATAGTTGTTTATAGTTTTCCCATTTAATCCTATTACTTTCTGTAAGGCCAATAGCGATGTCTCCTCTTTCATGTTTGAATTTGGTGACTTATGTCTTTTTCTTTTTTTTCGTGGTCAATCTATCTAAATTTTTATCAATTTTGTCAATTGTTACAAAGAACCGATTTTTGTTATCATTGATTTTCTCTATTGTTTTCCTGTTTTCTATTTCATTGATTTCCACTGTGATCTTATTTCTTCCTTTTGCTTGCTTTGGGTTTAGTTTTCTCTTCTTTTTTCATTTATTAAGGCAAAGCTTAGGTTATTAATTTGAGATCTTTCTTCTTTCTAATATAGGCATTTGAAGTCCCTCTAAACACTGTTTTATCTATATGCCAAGAAGTTTGATATATTGCGGTTTTGTTTTCCTTCAGTTTGAAATATTTTCTAATTTCCCTTGCAATTTCTTCTAAGATCCATTGGTCATTTAGAAGTGTGCTGTTTAATTTCCAAGTATTTTTTGATTTCCCAATTTTTACTTTGGTGATTCAATTAATCGTAATTTGATTACATTGTGGCTGGAGGACATATTTTGTATGATTTTAATCCTTTTAAGTTTATTGAGTCTTATTTAATGGCCTAGTGTCTTAGTCCATTTTCTTTTACTGTAACACAATACCTGAGACTGGGTAGTTTATAAAGAAAAGAAATTTATTTGGCTCACAGTTCTGGAGGCTGGGAAGTTCAAGATTGGGTGGCTGCATTTGGTTGGTTTCCAGTGAGGGCCACATGCTGCTTCATAACATGGCAGGGAAGCAGAAGGGGAAGCAGACACATGCAAAGAGACCAAACACAAGAGGCAGCCTCACTTTATAACAACCCACTGCCATGGTAGGTAACCCAGTCCCATGAGAGTGAGAACTCATTCCTGTGAGAAAGGCATTAATCCCTCTTAATGACCTAATTACCTATTAAAGGCACCACCTCCCAACACCACCACATTGGGGACCAAATTGCAACATATGTTTTGGTGGAGATAAACAATACTCAAATCATAGCACCTAGTATGTGGTCTGAACTCAAGAATATATATTCTGCTATTATTGAGTGGTGTGTTCTACAGATGTCAGCTAGGTCAAATTGATTTATAGTCTTCAATTCTTCTATATCTTTGCTGATTTTGTGTCTAGCTGTTGTATCCATTCTATACAGTGGACTATAGAAGTCTTCAACTATTATTGTTTATTCCCCCCTTCAATTCTCAGTTTCTGCTTCATGTAGTTTGGAGCTCTGTTGTTAGGCATGTGCATGCTTGTGATTGTTGTATCTTCCTGATTAATTGATACTTTATAAAATGTTATTTTTTGTTTGTAGCAATATTTTTTGTCTTAAAGTCTATTTTGTCTGTTACTAGTATAGTGACTTTATCTCTCTCACAGTTACTATTTGCATGGAATAATTTTTTACATTTTTACTTTTAACCTATTTGTGTCTTTGAATTTAAATGTGTCTCTCATAGACAGTATATAGCCAGATCTTGCTTTATATATAGTCTGATAGTGTCTGCCTATTGATTTGAGTGTTTAATACTTTTACTTATTTTATAATTGAAATTTTTATTGAGATAATTGTAAATTCATATGCAGTTCTAAGAAATAACACAGAGCTGTCCCTGGTACATTTTGCCTAGCTTTCCCCAATGATAAAATTTTAGAAAAGCATAGTATAATATTACAACCTGGATATTGACATTAATATAATCCATACCTTTTATTCAGATTTCCCCAGTTTCATTTGTAATTATTTGTGTGGGATGAGTGGGAGGTGGTTTTAAAAATTCTATGCAACTTTATCACCTGTGTAGGTTAGTGTATATACCACCACAGTCAACATACTGAACAGTTCCAACACCATGGATATCCCTTATGTTGCCCTTTTATAACCATCCCCGCCTTGCTGCTACTTTTACCCTTTTCCCATCTCTAACTCCTGGCAAACACTAATTGGACTTCTACTTAAAATTTTGTCATTTTAAAAATGTTATATAAATGGAACCATATATTATATAACCCTTTGGGACTGGTTTTTTTTTTAACTCAAAAAATATGGAACCCATCTGAATTTGCATATCATTCTTGCACAGGGGGTATGTTAATCTTCTCTGTATCATTGCCATTTTAGTGTGTGTGTTGCCAAAGTGAGCACACTGTATTTTTAACGTAGTTGTTGATATATTTGTATTATCTCTCCTATTTTTTATTTGTTTTCTATTTGTCTCACGTCCTTTTGTTCCTCTATGCCTCCTTTATGGCCTTTTTGTCCTAAATTTTTTTCTAGTGTGCCATTTAAATTCCTTTGTTTTTAATTATATTTTGGGGGGGTGATTATTTTTAGCAGTTCTTCTGGGGGAATTACAGTATGCATGTTAACTGAAAACAATCTATTTCAGATAATACTAACTTATTTCCAGTAAAATATATAAACTTTGCTCCAATATAGTTCTATTTCCTCCCTCCTCCTTTGTGATATTATTGTTTATATAATTACTTCTTTCTGTTATATTCCCAATATAGTATGATAATTATTCTTTTATGAAATTGTCTTTTAAATAAGAGAAGGAAAGAGAGAAACTATGTTTACACTGTCTCGTATTTAAATATATAATCACTCTTATTCGTGTTCCATTTTTTTTGCATGAATTTGAATTATTATCTAGTGTCATTTTCTTTTAGCCTGAAGAACTTCCTTTAGTAATCTTTTTAAGGGAGGTCATGTTTACCTGGGAATGTCTTTATTTTGCCTTCATTTTTTGAAATATGCATATGGGATTCTTGGTTTTTTTTCTTTCAGTTCTTTCAATATGTCATCCCACTGCTTTTTGAGCCTCCATTATTTTTGATAAGAAATCAGCTATTAATCTATTGAGTTCCCCTTTCCACTTGTATGTAATGAATTACTTCCCTCTTGCTACTTTCAGGATTTTCTGTCTTTGCCTTTCAACACTTTGACTATGATGTGTCTCAGTGTAAATTTCTTTTAGTTTATCTTATTTGGAGTTCATTGAGTTTCTTAGGTGTGTAGACTAATGGTTTTAATCAATTTGAGGAAGTTTTTGGCCATTATGTCTTCAAATTTTTTTTCTGCCCCTTTCTCTCTCTCTTCCTCATTTTAAACCATATATTTGTACACTTACATGGTATCTCACAGATCTCTCAGGCTCTGCTAATATTTCTTCATTATTTTTTCTTTCTGTTCTTTGGATTGGACAATTTCTATTAAGTTATCTTCAAGTTTGCTGATTCTTCCTTTTGCCACTCAAATCTATTGTTGAGCCCTTCTGTGAATTTTTTATTTCAGTTATTATATTTTTAACTCCAGAATTTTAAAATGATCCTTTGAAAACAATTACTCTTTATTGATATTCTGTATTTGATGAGTAATTGTGGTCATATTTTCTTTTTAAATTTTATGGGTACATAATAGTTGTACATATTTATGGGGTGCATGTGATATTTTGATACAAGTATATAACATGTAATGATGAAATCAGGATAATTAGGATATCCATCACCTCAAACACTTATCATTTCTTTATGTAGGGCATCATATTTTTATTCTTTAAAGGTGGTTTCCTTTACTTCCTTGAACATAACACCTGCTTGGAAGTCTTTGTCTGGTAATTTCACCACATGAGGTCTTTCAGAGAGTGTCTGTTGCCTGCTTTTTTGTTCTTGCATATGAGTCATACTGTCCTGTTTTTGTTTTTTGCATGTCTCACAACTTTTTTTTCAAAACTGGACATTTTGATAATATGTTGTAGCAAATATGGATTCTGATTCCTGTCTCCCATGGGTTTGTTGTTGCTATTTTTATTGTTATTTGTTTAGTGACTTGCCTCGAATAACTCTATAGAGTCTGTCTCCCCAGCGATATGTAGCCACTGATGTCTCTACTCAATTTTAAAAAAAATTCTTGATATTATTTTTAATATGGGTTTTCTAGAGTCATGTCTGAGTCAGCATAGCTTAGTGGTCAGCCAGAGATTTTTCAGAGGTTGAATTTAAACACCTTGAGCCAATAAGGCTTTTACCCTATGCTGATGAATCTGTGTATGGTTTGGGAAATGGCATTCAAAGTTTAGGCAGTTTACAAGTCTTTCACAGCCTTTACTTTTTGTGCTTGTAAAGTCTCACATTCATCCAGCTTATCCTCTTCAGTCTTTCCTGAGTGTAAGCATAGCCATGTGTACATGTACAGCGTTCCAGATCCCTAGGGATATGTGGGAGCTTACCAAGGCTCACTCTGGCTATCTTGATCCCCAGATCTTTCTGATAAATTTTTTACTTTTCTTCTTGTATGATGTTTGCCTCAGCCAGCATGGCAACCTCAGAGTAGCTGTGACTTTGGTCTTCTCTGATTGTTTGCCCTCAAGATTGCTATTGTTTTCAACAATGCCCCAGGCATGGGTTTTTCCATGTTCCACTCAAATCATGTTAGCCCTTTTAGCAGTGGAGCTGCTGGGCCTCAAGTCCTGTCCTACCCTGCTAGAACTACAGTGCCATGGAGCTAGGGGGAAGGGCATGAAGCAGTCTCAGGTAAAAATACCAAACTTTCCCTGTTCTTACTGAGATTCGATAGCTTTTTTGAATAATTGCTTATCAGTTTGTTTTATTTTTTGGTCAGTTTCCAGACTCCAGAAAAGGTTATTTTTAACAATTTTGTCCAGTTTTATTATTGCTTTTTGGGATAAAGATTTGCTGAGCTCCTCACTCAGCTATTCCAGAAGTCCTGCCCAGTAATAGCCTTCTGAGGCTGTGTTTGCCACACACACCACCCAAATTGGAAGGCTTCTCAGAACATAGTGGTTTGTATCTAGAGTATTGTCTATACATCTTGGGTGGAGCAAGGGTAGAGCAAGTTCCAGCGATATGCCTCCTTAATATCTCATTAACTTTCAAAAGGAGACTTACAGAGAGATTTAGCATCCTCTATTCAGAGAGAGAATGAGCAATTCATGCCTCAGAAGTTTACCATTGCATGTGGCAGTAAATGTGAAGGCCAGTGTGGATGGGGGCTCCACACACTCAATTGAGGAATAGTCTTCAGGATGGGGGATTGAGAAAAAGGGGGGAACATTTTTCTTCATAAAAGATTAATTATGGGAAATGAGAAGATGGAAAACCAGCTGTGAAGGAAACTTCCGGGTTAAAAAAAATTAACCTCTTTACATAGACTAGAAATCCTTCTGTGTCTGTTTGTCCGTGATTCAACTCTGGTCTCTCTGGACCTGCCTGTAAATAAAACCATGAAGCTCCTCAATATATATCCTTCATAGTCTGAGGCAATAATGGCTCCTGTAGTATTGTGAGGGGTCTCCGTGTGTCTGTGTGTGTGCCATAGGGAAGAGCTTCCCACATAAAGCTTCTCAGAGTACTAGAGCTGCTATATGCAAATAAAAGTCTTTGATGTGTATTTTCAATTAGTCAATGACTCTTGCTCAGAATAAATGAAGTTATTTTTCCCCCTTACCAGTCTTAATTCATAGGTTATAATGCTAATGAAGGTTGCTTTTTTTCTGATGTTGCTTCTACTTTTATGCACTGTCTTTTCCTTATTTTACTAATTACCTGTGCAATAAAATGGTGTCTAAATTGGTTTAAAGGCATCATTCTAAATTTAAAAAACCAACGTTTAAAAACAGCAATCCCCACAAGTGTGTGTCTTATGAATGAGGGTGAGCATTTAACCAATTACTATGCAGTAACTCTATGCCAAATGCAGAACAATTGCCTGAAGGGAGCAGCAACTTGCATAACCCCATTTTGAAAAAGTAGATCTGTTTTTATTTTATCGTTCTCAGTTTTAGCTGGTGTTTTAAAGAGAGATGTGATTTTGCAGCTTTGGGGAGCACTCGTCTATTTCAGGCAATTGTCAGAACCGAGAACTGGAGGATTTCAAGAAGAGGGCTCTAGAGCTCTGTTCTAAAAAATATTGTAGAAGCAGAGAGTCTTTGGTTTTTAACGGCCAAGCTCTGTCCGTTTCGTGAGCAAATGTCACAGTAAAAGACAGAAATACAGCTCAGAGAATAGCTGCAGAAGACAAATGGCAGGGGAGGTCCAAGCAGCTATAACTTAGTGCTTTAGTCATCTTTAATGGAAATGGAGCCTCTAGCCAAGCCTAATATATAATGTATCATAAAACATATGTCTGTCAGTCTCCCAGGTACAATAAATAGGGGAAACACAGACCTCAAAGGGAGGCTATGGCAGGCCTTGCAGAGGGGCTCAAATTACTTGGCTTGTTGTGGGGGGTTGGAGACTGTGGGGGAGGAATGATGTAATGTATATTTTTAGTGTTTCTAAGAAATGACTGTCTCTAGTCCTGTTTCGGTGGGCTGTAGGAGAGGGAATGGAAAGGGTGGGGCTGGATTTACAGATCTGCATGGGAAAATTGAGTCAAGTGCCTGTTTTTACAGGTGATTAAGTTCTTTTTTTTTAAACTTGGAACATAGTATAGGAGGAAAGAGACGGGATACATTTAACTGATGACTTTTTTTTTTTTTTTTTTTTGAGACAGAGTCTCACACTCTTGCCTGGACTAGAGTGCCATGGCATCAGCCTAGCTCACAGCAACCTCAAACTGCTGGGCTCAAGTGATCCTACTGCCTCAGCCTCCCGAGTAGCTGGGACTACAGGCATGCACCACCATGCCCGGCTAATTTTTCCTATATATATTTTTAGTTGTCCAGCTAATTTCTTTCTATTTTTTTAGTAGAGACGGGGTCTCGCTCTTGTGCAGGCTGGTCTCGAACTCCTGAGCTCAAACGATCCGCCTGCCTTGGAACCGATGGTATTTTCCAGAATGTCCACCACCTTTGCATCTCACTGTTGCCTTATCTTTCTCCCCTGGTTAAACAGCAGCCCAGGGCACCCTGGTAATGATGGATGTCTCTGTCCTTTGTGCCCAAGAACTCAGATTACCCTCTCTCAGGGTGCTGTCTGGCACAGCCTGAAATTCCTGCTGTCCCAGTATGCTCTGCCCCTCACCTACCTGCTTGGTAGATTCTTGTCCTTTCCCACTACTGAGCCTACTTCCTTGAGTTCCAGTTCTTTCTATGTGCTGTAAGACTTTGGGTGTAACCTCTATGAGTCTCAGTTTCCTAATCGGTATAATGGGAAGAATAAGCTATCTCTTTGGAACTCAAATATAGGTCTGTTGCTATACTTCAACTCTAAAGTATGTTCTATGATTCTCACAGATCCTCACACTCAAAATGTCATCTCTACTGTGTTTTTCTAAATTATATCTTGACTCTCCATAGAAAAGCCCACTGAAATAGTTTCTTACATTAAATCCTTTCAAAATGGATTGACCTGGCCCCATCCATTCCATTTATGCTAATAATTCTTTTTTTTTAAATTTCAGCATATTATGGGTGTACAGAAGATTAGGTTACATATGATGCCCTTGCCCTCCCTCCCCCCCAAATCCGAGCTTCAAGTGTGTCCATTGCCCCGGAGGTGCGCATCGCACTCATTGTTTGTGCATATGCCCATCCCCTCCTCCCCCCTCCCCCTGCCCAACATCTAGTAAATGTTATTCTTATATGTGCACTTAAATGTTGATCAGCTAATACCAATTTGATGGTGAGTACATGTGGTGCTTGTTTTTCCATTCTTGGGATACCTCGCTTAGTAGAATGTGTTCCAGCGCTTTCCAGGAGTATATAAGAGGTGCTATATCACCATTGTTTCTTAAAGCTGAATAGTACTCCATGGTATACATATACCACAGTTTATTAATCCACTCATGTATTGATGGACATTTCGGTTGTTTCCACATCTTTGCAATTGTGAATTGTGCTGCTATGAACATTCTAGTGCAGGTGTCTTTTTCATAGAGCGACTTTTGTTCTTTTGGGTAGATGCCCAGTAATGGGATTGCTGGATCAAATGGTAGTTCTACTTGTATCTCTTTAAGGTATCTCCATATTGCTTTCCACAAAGGTTGCATTAATTTTCAGTCCCACCAGCAGTGTATGAGTGTTCCTACCTCTCCGCATCCATGCCAACATTTATTGTTTTGGGTCTTTTTGATAAAGACCAGTCTCACTGGAGATAGGTAATATCTCATTGTGGTTTTGATTTGCGTTTCCCTGATGATTAGAGATGTTGAGCATTTTTTCATATATTTTTTGGCCATTATTCTGTCTTATTTTGAAAAGTTTCTGTTCATGTCCTTTGCCCACTTTTTGATAGGGTTGTTTGATTTTTTCTTGTTGATTTTTCTGAGTTCTAAATAGATTCTGGTTATCATCCCTCTGTCGGATTTGTAGCACGCGAAAATTTTCTCCCATTCTGTGGGTTGCCTGTTTGCTCTTGTGACAGTTTCTTTGGCCGTGCAGAAGCTTTTTAATTTGATCAGGTCCTATTTATTTATTTTGATTGTTGCTATAATTGCCTTTGGGGTCTTCTTCATAAATTCTTTGCCTAAGCCAATGTCTAGAAGAGTATTTCCAACTTCTTCCTCTAGAATTCTAATAGTTTCACTCCTTAGGTTTAGATCTGTGACCCAGCGTGAGTTGATTTTTGTGAGAAGTGAGAGGTGTGGATCCTGGTTCAGTCTTCTACATGTGGCTATCCAGTTTTCCCAGCGCCACTGATTGAATAAGGATTCTTTTCCCCAGTGTATGTTTTTGTCTGCTTTGTCAAAGATTAGTTGGCTATATGAGGATGGTTTTATATCTGGGTTCTCAGTTCTGTTCCACTGGTCAATGCCTCTGTTTTTCTGCCAGTACCAAGCTGATTTTAATATTACAGGTTTGTAATAGAGTTTGAAGTCTGGTAAATTGATGCCTCCCTTCTTGATACTTCTGAATCTTTCTACTGTTGTACCATTCCTGCATGTCAACACACAGATGAGCATGTTCTAAAGCATAAAGACATGTGCACACACATACACACACACACACTTCATGCTCATACACATCCCCACATCCCCATTCAGTATCAGTAGAGTGGCTCTTCATGCGATATGATTGGAAGTTATACTGAGACCAGAGTCTCTGGCCTAAGATGTGAGGAAACCAGCCCTTTATCCAACTTTAACAGCCTCATTCTTTTGAATCATAATGGTCTTTCATGGAAGTTCTGCTAGGAACTACTCAATTATCCCCTCCTACTTTGCATACATGGGCACAGGTGAGGTCCCTGGAGCCTGGGGGTGGGCTGCTGTCCACCATGCTTAAATATTTAAGCATGTTCACACTTTCCCAGTTTCTCAATCATTTTAAACACCCCCCTCAGGGCTTGAGCCCTTATTTTCTCCTTTGGCTGTCTCTTCTAATACTGTCTATAGAGATCTTTCTTTGGTGGAATGGCTTTAACTTTTTGACCGTGACCCAGTGTAAGAAATACATTTTACACATAAGCATGCATACAAATATGTAGATGATGGAAACAAGGCTTTTACAAAACTATATTCCTATATTCCAGGTCAAATTCATTTTGGTCTATTCTATCCCATTTTAAAATGATGTTCTTGACCTACTGTGGCAAAATTATTTACCAAACTTATTTCTTCTCTGGGTACACAGGCTAGACGACATTTCCCAGCCTCCCTTGTGGGAGTTCTAGCTATATTTTACTGAGCTCTAGCTAATAAAATGTGATCAGGAGTGATGTGTGCCTCTTTCAGGTATGACCCATAAAAACCTTCCATGTGGGGTCCACCAAGCCTTTCCCCAATCCATGGACTTGATGCAGACAAAGGTGGTGGTTACAGACAGAATGTCTGTGTCCCTGCCACCCTCTATTCATAGCTTGAAATCCTAATCCCCCATGTCATGGTTAGGGGGTGGGGCCACTGGGAGGTGATTAGGTCATGAGGATAGAGCCCTCGTGAATGAGATCAGTTCCCTTATAAAAGGCACCCGAGAGAGGTCTCTCCCCGTCTTTCTGCCATGCAAGGATACAGGGAGAAATCAGCCATCAGCAACCTGGAAGAGGGTCCTCCCCAGAACCACACTGGCACGCCGATCTCTGACTTCCAGCTTCTAGAACTATGAGAGATGAATTTCTGTTGTTTATAAGCCACCAGTTTATGGTACTTTGTTATAGCAGCCTGAACTGACTAAGACACATAGCAATTTTGGAGGCCACATGTTTAAGATGGAAGTGCTTCAGGGTACAGTGAGCCTTAACCACAGCCCCTGAATCTCTGCCTAGAACTGCAGTCCCCAACCCCGAGGCTGTGGACCGGAATCAGTCCATGGCCTGTTAGGGATCGGACTGAAGAGCTCCACTGCCACCCCTGCTTCCCTGGAAAAATTGTCTTCCAGGAAACTTAGACTTAGGAATGGGGTGGCGGGGGCGGGGTGCACACAGCAGTGGGTGATTGGTGGGCCAGCAAGGAATTGAAGCTTCTTCCATACAGCTGCTCCTCATCTCTAGCATCACCACCTGAGCTCCACAGCTGCCCACCCCCACCCCTGCCCCAAGTCTGTGGAAAAATTGTCTTCCATGAAACCAGTCCCTAGTGCCAAAAAGGTTGGGGACTGCTGGCCTAGAATACCCGTTTCAAACTTTATATAAAGGACTAATAAGCTTCTATTTTTTTTTGAACCACTATACATTTGGGGTTTGTTTCTGGGGTTTGTTTATGATGGCAGCTAACATTATTCTAACAAATTTACTCTCAACAAACTCATCAATTGACTCTTTTACAGCTACATATACCATCCTTTTTATTTTAAAATTTCCAAATAGCAACTTTCCTTAGCACCCGACACCACTCTTTGATCCCCCTGAATTCACCAGACCCACAAGCAGCAGTTTGTTATTGAAGAAACCAAAGCACTGTGCTAAACAGATTGTTGGAGCGCAGTTGTCAGAATATGTCTATGACAAATATTTGGGCCCGCATTTGCAGGCCACTGATACTTAACCCAATCATCTTGTTTTCACAGCACAGCATTTCTAAAAATAGCAACTGTGGGTTGTGACAGTGAGAGGTTTAATTTGATTATTATGGGGACTTCTTACTGTAGAATTTTGAATGAAGCAAAATTCCCTGCCTTAGATTTAGAACAAGTAAAGAGACTCCATTAAGGATGGTGAGAACATCTTACTTGTGCTTTCTGGGACCTTTGGGGCTTTGTGGCCCCTGATTATTACTCTTAAACTCTTGATAAACTCACAGAATAGAATTAGCCTGAACAGGGGACAGGATTCCTGGCCAGCCATAAATACCCTGATTCCTGGGGGAAATAATTAAGAGAAGAATCCACAGGCTTGCCATTCTACTTTATCCTGTAGTCCTTCATCCCTGGCTTCTTTCCTAGAACCCAAATTGAAAAAGCCTGCTGTTGCTAAAGCCCCTTTGCTGAGCGTTTTCTTATACAGTGCTGACTTGAGATGAGTGGCCCATGTTTTCTATTTCTCACCTTCTTTCTCATCCTGCTTGGGGGATATTAGTAACACCTGCTCTCAGTAAGCCCTAAAGCTCCCCAGGTGGTTCCAGTGTGTAGCCAGAGCTGAGAACCACCCTACAGGCAGATTAGTGCTACTAAAATTCCCTGTGCATATCAATCGCCAGAAGATTTTGTTAAAATGCAGATTCTGTTTCACTAAGTCTGAGCTGGGCCTGAGATTCTGCACTTGTAACATACTCCCAGGTAATGTCTTTGGCTGCTGTTCCTCAGTCCACACTTTGGGTAGCAAGGAGCCAGGTGACCTGGTCAGATAGCTGTTCACCACCAGATGCTGTGGGCTCTCATCTGGCAGAATAAGAGGAGTCAGGGATCATTTTTTGCCTCTCATATTTATTGGGTGATCTAGCTCTATTCCACAAGGCAGGCACTGTGAGGATTAACAACCATGTCCAGACAAGGGAGAATGCTTTTGCCAGACTCTGATAGTCTAGGTGCATTAATTCCTGGGTACTCAGGTTACTTGATGTCTTAGTCTGTGCTGCTATAACAAAATACCACACAGTGGATAATTTAGAAACAATAGAAATTTGTTTCTCATGGTTCTTGAGGCTGGGAAGTCCAAGATCAAGGTGCTAGCAGGATTGGTGTGTAGTAAGGGCTGCTCTTTGCTTCTAAGATGGTGCCTGTTGCTGCATCCTCGGGAGGGGATGAACACTGTGTCCTCGCATGGCAGAAAAAACAGAAGGGTGAGAGGGCTCTTCTTCAACCTCCAGCCCTTTTATAACGGGGCTAATCCCATTCGTGAGGGCTCTGCCCTTATGACTTAATCACCTTCCAAAGCCCATGCCTACACATCTTAATATTGCTGCATTGAGGATTGTTTCATTATGAATTTTGGAGGAGACGCCATCATTCAAACCACAGCACTTGGTGATACTTTTGAGAGTCTTTGTTTAGCTAGAATTTATTTTTTATATAATCATCCCTAAACCTTTTTGAAATTTTTCCTTTGAAAATTTCTCTCTCTAACAAATAAGCCACCCACTAAATACTTTACACTGTAATTGTATCGAAGGAATGATACAATATTGGCATCAGAAAGGTCTCGGAACTCAGCTCACCCACTACCCTGCATTTCAGGAAACTGGAGAAATTGCAGACTCATTCCTAGTATTGAAGTATAATTTTCAAAATGTTAAAAACATGACTCTCATACAAATGTAGAATGAACGCATGTCAAAGATTTTATTCATCTCATTAATTAATGAGGGAGCCAGCAAGATGATAAGGCTAGTTCAAAGGACGGATATTTATATATAGTGAGTCAAAGGAATGCTGAAATGAATTTGCCAATAGATAAAAAACTGGTAAATGCTTAATGGGACCATAGAATTGTAACTAGTGGGGTCATCTTTTATACTGGACAAACATATACAAATTAACATCTAACTTTGCAGTGTCTGGGCTCCAATCAGATAGGAAATAGCAAAGCCAAACACAAGTGCATTCTCCTACGCAATCAAATAATTCTTGGGTCAACCTGGTTATAATGACATTGAAAAGACATGCAGTCATTCTTTTGCTTTAGTTTCTAGTTTGACTAATTTTTTTTAATGCTAGGCAAAACTTGAACCAGCACCAGGATCCCAGTGCACTTTTAAACTTCCCTGTTCTCGGTAGATCAGCAATGACATCACGTTTGGCAGCTGTTTTTAAGCTTTTATTCACCAAAACAATGATATCAGATGACAGTCACATGTGTGATACACTCCCCTGGGTTTTCCCAGGGTTGTATGGGGGCTCTAACCCAACCCTTTTTACTCCTACTAGAGAAAGCATATGTAAATATGTGATCCTGATGTTATTATGGGAGAAATAGATATATATCTATGTGTATATATGTTATAAATATTTGCTTTTCATTTAAGAAACTATTCTTGAACTTTGCTACATAAACGATTATTATTAAAAATAAGTCTCCTCACAGCTTACATCACAGCTGACTTCAACATGTCAGCGTGACATGGCATGGCTTCAGGAATGCTGATGTATGAGATGCAACACTCCCACGTTTTGCAAAATCTCATACTGCCTAGCTTGAATTTGTTGCTGTTTCTTTGTATTTGGCCTCGCTTTGTGCTGTGGAATCTCAAATTCCATGTGCTTGGCCTGACAGCAAGAAGTGCTGGAACACATGGGGCTTGAGACACATTGAGTAATCCTTAACCATTTACCGCCCAACAATTACAGCCCTGTGGTCATGAGGATCATTAGGCGAGCTTCTGGTTCATCACATGGCATCTGCCAAGCCTATATTTCAACTATCTAACAGAGATGAAAATGCTTTTTTCAAATCCTCTGGGTCACATGCCTCATTGGTTTCTCTCTGCCGAGATGATGCTCAGGCTCCTGGTGGCTTTAGGATCATGGCAAATACCCTTTGTCTGGATGTGTCCTGAAACTCCGTGGAGGCCTTCTCTGGACATGTCTGTATTCTGTGACCTTGTCCCTCTGCCCATGACTGATTGATAAGGGATGGCGGGTAGAAACCCAACTCCATTGGGATTGGTGAGGCTCTCTCTCTTGGAAATTTGGACCTTGGATCAGAAAGACAGCACTGGGGAGGTGTTGGCACTGAGTTGTAGCTGACCACAGCTTTTTTTCCCCTCTTCATAGCAAAGGTATTTCTTTAATTAAGTACAAAGACCTTTACAACAATCACCTAGAGATCATTTCACCCACTGCTCTGTCTGGCCCCCAGTCTCTTGTTTCTCTCTTCAGCAATGGTGAGGCGGATACCTTTTCCTTGGGGAAGAGAAATCCATGGTTTGTTACCTTTGCCAATTAACAAAAATGTTGGAGAGCCAGGTGGCAAAGCTGTTGCCGCTGGCATCTTTCACATGAACTACATTAAAAGAGCCAAGATGTCTCCCTCTGCTGATCACACCAGTTCTTCCCAGGTTAGTACTCCACAAGATCAGAAGCACTTTTCTAGTAACATACTATAGAAATGATCCCTGAAAGCACAGTAGCCTCCACTTGTCCACAGTTTCTTTTTTCATGGTCTCAGTTACCCGAGGTCAACTGTAGCCCTAAAGTAGGTGAGCACAGTACAATAAGATATTTAGAGAGAGAGAGAAAGGCCACATTAACATAACTTTTATTACGGTATATTGTTATTGTTATAATTGTCCTATTTTATTGTTAGTTATTATTGTTAATCTTTTACTATGCCTAATTGATAAATTAAACCTTATCATAGATGTGTTTATATAGGAAAAAACATGTCATATATATGATCAGTTTTATCTGTGATTTCAGGCATCCACTGGGGATCTTGGAACATATCCGCTGTGGATAAGGCGGGACTACCATTATAGTATTTGGCTATAGCTCTTTGGGGAGAAATTCAATGAATGCCTTCTCCTGAGGGCCATGGAACTGCCCTAGACCCACTTCATCTGGTCAGCTAACAATTTCTTTGACCCTGTGAGATCTGTTAAGAATTTGTCTAGTAAATTTCTCTCTACCTTTTTTTTTTTTTTTTTTGGTGGTGGTTGTTAATTTTGTCAAAGTTCATTTCAGTTGCTTAAAAGTGAGAACACTTTAATTTATGGAGGGTTCCACAAAGTAATGCAGTCGATGGAGGCTGGACTGGCTTGAGTGAAGGTAACTTTGGTTCTAGCCTGTGCTCTGTCACTCATTTGGTGTGACTGTGAATAAGCCATGTAAATTCTCTGAACCTTGATTTCCTCTATCATAATAAAAGAGGATAGACCAGAAGAGCTTTATGGTGAAGTAGTTTTAGTAAGTGGCTCCAAAACTTTTTGACGTCCTTCCATTGAGAGTTGGGGTTATGCTTCCTCTCCTTGAATCTAGGTGCACTTGTGACTGCTTCAATTAATAGGAAATGGCAGAAGTGATGCTGTGTGACTTCTGAGCCTGAGTCCTGTAAGGCAAAATGCAGCTTCTGCCTTGTTTGCTGGGACCTTCATGTTGGAGCTCTAAGCCACTATGTAAGAAGTTTGGCTACACCATGGCGGCCTTAATATGATGAAGCCCAAGCTACATCCAGGGGCCACATGTAGGTGTTACAGTTAAATCTCAGCTGAGCTCCTTGCCAACAGCCAGTATCAACTGTCAACTATGCGAATGGCTCTCTTATATGTCCATCCCAGCCTAGCCTTCAGATGACTGCAACTCCAGCTAACATCGGCCTACAGCCACATGACAGACTCCAAAGTGAGAAGTGTCCAGACAAGCCTTTCCAAAATTCTTGACCCAAATTCCCCTTCTAAATTCCTGTGAGCCTCATAAAGTGGTTGTTTTGTGCCAATAAATTTTGGAGTTGTTACTACACGGTCAGAATAATGGAAACTGTTACCCTCTGGGCTTGACACTCCTTTACACCTTCCCTCCATTCTTCTATCTGTCCATTCAGCCAGCATTTTTAAAGGTCTGAATCTTCAACACTGGGGCCTCAAAGATGAATCAGTTACTGTCCATGGTCTTGCAGAGCTTTCAGAGAATGTGGGAAGGGGAGGACCAGCATGAGTAAAACCAGCTCAAATCACAGGATATATTACAAAAGAATGGCAAGAAGGCATGGGGAGCAAGCTTTGGAAACTCTGCATTAGGAATGGTTAAATCTGACTGGCAAGCAAGATCCCTAAGGTCTTGAATCTCAGGAGAGGACATCCTAATGTAGGGGACAAGCAATAAAGGAATAAATGACTAAACAAGGGAATAAATCAGCAATGGGGAGGATGGAGTGGGGTGAGTGAGGCTGGAACATGGGAGGCCAATTATGAGGCTGAGGGAAAGTGCAGGTGAGAGAGGAAGAAGAAGAGGAAGAGTATAGGGTGAGTGAAATGGAGGGAAGGCTGACAGGAGAGCCAAGTAGGCACTAGTCTGGGTTTGGCAATTAATTGAAGTGGCTGTTCTGGGTTGGTTGTCTCACATCATGTCTAAGTTTTTCCACCCTCTTGGTTATAGAGTACTTTGACCTTCCAAGGGGCTGTCCTTGGACTGTCCTCACAACCTTCGTATCAAAACTTGCCTTTGGGAAAGATTCTGAAAATTTCATTCATAGGAAGGTGTCAATGACCAATAACATTTAATATGGTGTCTTTTCCTGGGACATCAGTAGTCTAACATGTTAAACTAAATAAATGAAGCCCTAAGGGTCAGAATATCTGGAATTGACAAGAGGGGGGTTGTATGTAACTCAAGTCAGCCTAAGTCAAAAGAGGGTGAATGCAGCAGGGCTACATGAGTCACCATGCAAATCCCTTCCTCTTTCTCCTCTGGCTTTTTGTCTCTTCTCCCTTATTCTCTCTGTGACTCTGCCTCATTCTTCTCTATTTCAAGTTGAATGGCTTTTTCCACCTCTCTATATGCATGGGCTGAACATGGCAGCCCTAGATGGTATCCTTGGCCCAAGTGTGCATTGCCAAACAAGCCTATCACCTACAGTTAACTACTGACCCAGCTGAATCCCACTTCCAATTTCGGGCAAGAGACCATAGGCCAGCTTAGATCCAAGTCTTCCCCAGTACACTGAGCTGTAGGAAGGCTTTTGGGGCCCTCTGGCCAGTCAGTAGAGGGTTGTCTGGCAGATTCTTTCTGAGCAGAGCCTTGCATGAGGACACAGTGGTCACCTCTGTTGCACTAGAAGGAGCTTTTGGGTGGAGGGCACCCAAGGATGCAGATTCCATCTGATATCTGATTACTCATAGGCATAATTTGTCAGTAACCATTCTGGAGACTATTGGCAGCTATTTCTAGAAACATCTTCTCCTTAGCTACACTGTTGGGAAAGAAGATGAAAAAGATCAGTGACAGCTGGAAGTTTGTTTTGATTCTTTTAAGTCTCAGATGACTGTATTTGTCTGTTAATTAGCCTCCAGGAAAGCCCTCCTTTACCTTGTTTCCTGTGATGGAACAATGGATGTTTAAGCCTAGACATAGTGGCACCTTCACTGTGATTTTGCTTGCCCTGTTTTACCAGAAGTTAAGGTGGATGCATCCCCTGTTGACTCAGTTACTACAATAAAGAGAGTCTGGTGTTTCTGAGAAAATCCTGTCCACTCAAACCTTGGTAGGGGAGGGAGGGCAGGGCACTAGCCACCATTGGGTTCCTATAGTGTGCCAGGCACCGTGCCAGGAACACTCCCCTCAACCTCTTCCATTGATTTCATAGCAACGATGTGGTGCCCAGCAAAGAGAAGTCCCATATGGTGGGTGAATTTGTAACCACACAGTTTCTTATGTGGATATTACTTTTTTTGTCTATATATTTCAAATCATCATGGTTGTCCTTGTTTCTTGGAGTAAGAAGTGAAGTCACAGGGCTGTTAGATACCTTGTTTAAAGTAACACAGCACAACTTTATTAGAAAAGAACTCAGCCCTAGAATCTCTCGGTACTTCTAAGCAGGGATGGTGTGTATGTCTGAGGGATTTGCTATGGGGAGGAGTTCTTCTTTTCTTGAGGATAAGGGAGCCACAGGGAGAGGAACCTCAAATGGAAGGTCTAAACTTCCTTTGTTTGAACTTAGGTTTTCTTCTAACAAAGTTTTAACATTTTAGAATCTTGCCTCTTAGAATGGAAGAATTCATTTAATAGACTTCAAACAGCAAATTGCACAGTAGTGTGCACCTTCTCAGGTTGACCAAACATTGTTTTGTGGCCATAGTGGAATCTCTGGCCACTTTAGAAACCTTCCAGGATTAATCCCCAGTTTCCTACACTGGGGAGCCTCTCAGGAGAAAGGTGAGCAGGAAGTTCCAAAGTTGGTATTTAACTCAAAAGCTGTAAATGGCTGGAAATTCTACAGCCATAATAATAGACTACTGAAATCTATTGAACACATCAATTACACAAGGCACCTTATTTGTTTTTCGCAATTATCCTAATGGTAAGCAGTATTATTCCAGCTTTAGAAAGAATGGAACTCTAGGTTCAGAGGTTAATTGATTTGCTCTGGAGAAGCATAAGAGGCAGAGCTTAAGATACATGGATTCAAATCCTAGTTTATCACTTGTTAGATGTGGGATCTTAGCCTCAGTTTTCTCACCTATAAAATAGTCATAACCAAAGCTACCTATTTCACAGGGTTTAGGTGAAGATGAAATAAGATCCTGTATCCTTGGCTCCTGCTCTGAGTATTCCACAAGGCCATGCTGCTCGTAAGAGGCAGGCCTTGGACTTGAACCCAGGGCTGTAGGATTTACACTCCCTTCCTTGGGGAGATTTTGATTCCAAAATAAAGATAGACTAAGTGTAGGAAAAAGTCTGGGGTTCAGTCAGCTCTTAAGTTTAACTTATGAGTGACAACCCCTCTTTCCCAAACATACACACATACATATATCTTTAGGAATGTGTGTGTGTGTGTATTTAAGGAGAATTCTATTAAGATAGAACAAGAGAAATCATACCATTGTATAGAATATACACTTATTGGCAGACGTTAGCTCTGCTAGGCAATCCTTTTATTGTTACTTCTTTTACTTCATAGATCAACTTCATTGAAGCAAAATTTACATATGATAAAATGGATCCATTTTATGTTTAATGAGTTCTGACAAATGTATACATCTGTGAAACCACAATGATAATCAAGTGATGAAGCAATTTCATCATCCCAGAAAGTTATCTCATGCCTCTTTGTAGTCAATTTCCCCACCCCAGGCCCCAGGTAACCACTAATCTGCCATCTATCATTATAGATTCTATCTGTGTAAATTTCACAGAAATGAAATCATACAGTTTGTGCTCTTTTGTGTCTGGTTTCTTTAACTTAACATAGCATCTGAGATTCATCCATGTTGTTTTGTGGATTGGTAGTTTATCCCTTTTTATTTCTGTATACTATTTCGTTGTATGGATATACACATGTGTTTCTCCATTCATCCTGACTGGCAACCATTCAGCAAGGGTTAGGGCCAGACAGTACCACCTTAGACTTGGGCAACTGGGACTCCTCCCTGGGTCCTGTGCTTCAGGAGACTTCACTCTGACCCTCTTCCCCATAAGATGAGATGACTGTGGGGCCAATGGGACATGACCGCTTCGAACCCTTGCCTGAGTACTTGGATCCAGAGAATGCCCTGCTGAAGTGGCCCTGAGCCTGCTTCCAGGGACCGCACAGGTCTTTCTCCTGGATCAGTCCTCCTGAGGGTAGACAGTGATATACACCCAAGCTTGAGGGATGTGGTCTGCAGGGGGGAGGGGGAGTATGAGGGGTTGTGCGTATAGGGAGGATACACAGACTTTTGATGTGTAGGTTGAGCTGCCCATGCTTATGAATGCAAGGCTCCTCATGGAAAGGGAAGAGAGGCCTGCTGCAGGCTGGGGGCCTCTATTTGTATTCATTCCTGAGCCCACAAGTAATAAGGGCAGACATGTAGCCATAGGAGTAGGAGCAGAAGGGAGGAAGAAACTCCTAGAAAGAAAATTGCAAACAGACAGAAAAGCAATTTTAGAGGTCACAGAACAGAGGGTTTTAAAATTGGGAGTGATTTAAATTTCGTGGTCTCTCATTCTTTCATTTCACAGATGAGAAAGCCGAGGCCCAGAGAGGTTAAGGTGACTTCTGTAAGGTCACACAGTTAGTTAGTGGCAGAGCTAAGATAAGAAGTGAGATTTTCTAATCGTAGGCCAGAGTTCTTTCAAGATACGCAAGAGTGGTGGTCTTCAAACTTTTTGTTTGCATATCCACTAAGATATTTTGTTAAACTTTGAGTCCTCTTCACATATTTTGGAGTTTAATTCTAAAATATTTTTAATTATAAACTTAAGTAGTTGCAAAAGATTTAATTTCCAGCATATTGCAAATATCATCATTTTAAAATAGAAGAGTTATGTCACCCCTGGAAGTAGAATCTAAACACCATAGTCATTTGCTACTTATCAACATTCATTTTAAAAACATATGAACAAGCTCTTTCTTAATAGACATAAATTTTATATCCTTTGTCTCTTTGAGCTCGAATATTTTCCTGTTTTCCCCAAGAAACTGTCATAACATAATTTATGCTTGAAAAATTTTTGTTCATCATCCTGTTATGATTTTATACATAATCTATATTTATTTATCAATCTACACACTCACACCCCTTCACACACATACATGTATATAAATATATACAGGCATACGTATATACATATATCAATTGAAATTATATATTGTCATTTTCTGTGGCCTTTCATTTGTTTACCAAACGAATATTTATTGAATGCTTATTATGTGCCAGACGTTGTTCTAGTAAGCAAAACAGACATAAATCCCTGCCCTCATGGAACTTACTTTATATTGTGGGAGATAGTCAATATACAGGATAAATAAGTAAAATATATATAATTTTAGATATTGAAAAGTGATGATAAGACAGACAAAGCAGGGAATGAGATATATAATGACAGGTGGCCTGTGGTATTGATATTTTAGATGGGGTGGCCTTCCTAAAAAGGTAACTTGCATATAAAGATCTGAAGGAAGTAAAGGACCAAGTTATTAATATGTACATATGAGGAAAGAGCATATCAGATAAAGGGTACTGCCAGTGCAAACAAGGGCAAGAAGGCCAGCCTGGCTGGAGTCAGAAGGAAGGTGAGGGCCCTGGAGAGGAGCTCAGAGGTCAAGGGTGGCCAGATTATGTATGGCCTTGGAGGATATTTTAAGGATTTTGAGCTTTTACTCTGAGTGATTATGGAGGGTTTTGAGCAAAGGTGTTATGTTGTATGACTTACGCTTTAACAGGATCTCTTTGGCTGCTGTGCTGGAAATAGACTGCTACAGGGTATAGGCCAAAGCAGGGAGAGCTGTTAGTCAGTGTGATGATTAATTTTGTGTGTTAGCTTGACTGGGCTAAGGGATGTCCAGATAGCTGATAAAAGATTATTTCTGGGTGTGTCTGTGAGGGTGTTTCCAGAAGAGATTAGCATTTGAATTGGTAGACTGAGTAAAGAAAACCCACCCTCACCAATGTGGGTAGGCATCATCCAATCTGCTGAGGGACCCTGGATAGAACAAAAAGACAGAGGAAATATTAATTCACTCTCTGCTTGAACTTGGACATCCATTTTCTCCTGCCCTTGGACATTAGTGCTCCTGGTTCTCAGGCCTTTGGACTCAAACTGAATTATACCACTGGCTTTCCTTGGTCTCCAGCTTGCAGACACCAGACTGTGGGACTTCTTAGCTTCCATAATTGCATGAGCTAATTCATACACACACACACACACACACACACAATTATAATGTGTGTGTGTGTATCCTATTGGTTTTGTTTTTTTGGAGAACCCTAATTCAGGCAGGCTACTAAATATTTTTAATTTGCTTTTCAGATCTACTCTCCATGTTTTTCCACCCTACTTTGTACCCTGGGAGGCTGACCTACATGGACTGCATCAGTGCACTGCTTGCCCTCTGGCTTCTGGTGGGTTCAACTAATGGGGATCAGTAGGAGACGAGAGGGAGAGAAGAGAATGATCAGGGCATTTATTCTATTTATTCCTCTGGCTCTCTCCCTGCCAAGAGTCACCATAGGTTGGATGTGTCCCTCTACCTAAGGCTACAACTCCTGTCAGATAGTCCTCCCTATATAGCTACCCTTTCAGGGTTCTAGCAACTGCTCTCTTCCGTTGCTCCTTTAGGCCTAGAGGTGGACATGGCCTCTCTTTGTTGTAAGTTCTTGGTGCTTCACCATCCCTTGTCAGTTTCTGTAACCCTGGCCATACCTTTGTAAACATAGTCCCTTAATTAAACTCTCTTCAGTTACCTCTTCATTCAGTTACCTCTTCAGTATGCCATCTGTTTACTGTTGGGACTCTGACTCTTTTTTGTTTTTGTTTTTGTTTTTTTTGAGACAGAGTCTCACTCTTTTGCCCGGGCTAGAGTGAGTGCCGTGGCGTCAGGCTAGCTCACAGCAACCTCACACTCCTGGGCTCAAGCGATCCTTCTGCCTCAGCCTCCCGAGTAGCTGGGATTACAGGCATGTGCCGCCATGCCCGGCTAATTTTTTCTATATATATATTTAGTTGTCCAGATAATTTCTTTCTATTTTTTTAGTAGAGACGGGGTCTCGCTTGTGCTCAGGCTGGTCTTGAACTCCTGAGCTCAAACTATCCACCCGACTCGGCCTTCCAGAGTGTTAGGATTACAGGCGTGAGCCACTGCACCCGGCCAGGACTCTGACTCTTTAGATTATTTATTGCTGTATAAAAAACTACCCCAAAACTTAATGCCTTAAAACAACCACGATCATTTATTTACCCGTGATTTTATAATTTAGGCAAGGCTTGGCGGGGATAACTCATCTTTGCCCCATGTGGCATCAGCTAGGGTAGCTGGGACTGGAGGATCTATTTCCATGATGGCTCACTCACATGACTGGCAAGTTGGTGCTGGCTGTCATCTGGGAGCTCAGCTGGGGCTGTTGGCCAGGGGCTTTGATTCTCCTCCAAGTGGGCTGTTAGTACTTCCACACAGCATGAAGGCTGGATTCCAAGAGGCAGGAAGCAGAAGCTGCCAGTCCTCTTAAATCCTAGGTCTAGAGCTGGCACAGCATCACTTCTATAAGCAATTGGCTAAAGCAGTGAGAGGCCAAGCCCAGATTTAAGGGGATAGAGAGAGGCACAATGAATTTGTGGCCATCTTTAATGCACCACACTGACTGACACAGGAGGCTGTTGTCATAATCCAGGTGACAGATGATGATGGCTTAAACCAGGGTGAAGATAGTGAAAAGTTGTTGGATCCTGGTTATACAGTTGATCCTGAAACACTGTGGAAGTTAGGGGCACTGACCCTCCACACTGTTGAAAATGTAGATATAGCTTTTGACTCCCCCCAAATTTAACTACTAATAGCCTACTGTTGACTGGAAGCCTTACCAGGAACATAAATAGTTGATTAACATATATTTGTTATATGTATTATATACTGTATTCTTACAATAAAGAATAAGCTAAAGAAAAGAAAATGTTATTAAGAAAATCATAATTAAGAGAAAATATATTTACTATTTATAGGGTGGAAATGGATCATCATAAAAGTCTTCATCCTTGTTGTCTTCATGTTGAGCAGGCTGAGGAAGAGAAAATAGAAGAGGAGCTGATCTTGCTGTCTCAGGGATGGCAAAGGTAGAAGAAAATCCATGTATAAATGGACACATGCAGTTCAAATCCATGTTGTTTAAGGGTCAACTGTATTTTTAAGAGAGCTGATGGTGTTTGCTGATTGGATATGAGATGTGCGAGAGAAAAGAGGAGTTGCATTAATCTGTGTCTTCTGAGAAGCAGATGCCCAGGTGAAATTAAACATGTAAGGATTTTATCGTTATTTCCTGCATGACACGGAAATAGGGAGGGAGCCAGGGAAAACTAGGAGAGCCATCAGTCCATGATGGAAATCTGACCCTTGATGAAGGGGAGAAGGGAAGAAGGTTGGGTGGAAGAGTTCGAGACCACCATACAGTCTAAGAAAGGTTTTGCAAAGCCTTTCGAGAATCCTTGAGCCAAGATTGGTCAACAAGGGAGTCCTGTGTCTCCCAGGAATGGGTCTGTCTTAGTATCCCTGCCGCAATCAATTATTGATGGGGAGCAGCCAATGGAAGAGGTGGCTTCAGTGTGAATGAGGTGATGGATTTCAAGCATAGCATCTGGGGCTCTTGTACAATTATACTCCCTGTGTCGGATGTCTGTGAGGCACATTCTCACAGCTGTCTCAGAGGTCAAGGACAACTTTAAGGTTTTTGATCTGAGCAGCTAGAATGATGAGAGTGCCTTAACTGAGCTGGGTAGCCTGTAGGAAGAGCTAGTTTGAGGAGGCATATCAGAAGTATGATTCTGGATATGTTAAGTTTGAGATATCTATTCGGCATCACAGTAGAAGTATCACACAGACAACCAGATAAGCATTCCCAGATTTCAGGGGAGATGTCCATGTTGTAGATGATGAATTAGGGACAGTAAGACTTTAAGTGTTAAGAAAAATTTCTTCTTGATTAAGTTATCATAACTATATTATCTGTACCCAATTGATCAAAACAACACAAATATATATAATATTTTGATGAATAAAACAACAATTATTAAACATAAAAGTAAAATTTTATTGGAAATGCCTCTCTTTATAAGTTATATCTGTGGGTGAATATTACTTATTGCTAGAAAGAGACAGAATCAAACTGTATTTTCCTTTTTCATATTTATAGATTTAAAAGTGCTAATAAATCTTATTCAAGTAAATATGTAGATTGGAGTGAAAAGAACTTTATTATAGTAACATCATTTGGGTCTTTAAACTCCTGCATTATATGCTGAAGATCCTGTAGTAAATTTTTATCGAAATTATTTTTAATGATCAGCTGATAACCTTAGTAGGTCTTCTAGCAGTTTTGGACATTGCCTGACTTAAATAAAATCAGTTAATCAATAGTTAGAGTTATTTGCTTTGTCAACGCTAGTCTCAGATTTAAAATTGCTGACCCGTTTGATACATAGGACATTTTTACTGCCTGGGGAAGTCCATCAGTGGAAGCTTGTGGAAGGATGAGAGGTGGGTCTTTTTTTTAGTAGAGTAGAGGAAGGCAATTGTGAAAAGGGAGGCAGGAAAGGCAGGTAGGTCTGCCTATCCATCACAAGTGTGTCCTTATGCAGATTTCAGGAGAGACATTCTGAAAATTAAATACCTTGAAACCTTGTTACATTACAGGATAGGAAATTTTCTCATATTTACAAGTGATTGGAAAGAGCCCCGGACAAAGTGTCAGGGAATTTTTTAGAAGGCAATTGGAGAAGACTTCTAAGGCATATGGGAATAGGGGAACTTTGAGGACCTGATGTGAGAGGCCAGAAGTTAGTGCAGAGCAAGGTCTTTCCCAGACTGGAGGAAAGTGGTTCTGCTTTCCTGTTGTCTCAGTCCATGCTAAAGAATAAAAGCCCAGGCTTTGGCTTGGGTCAGAGTAAGGCGAAGGGACTGGAGAAAGCAAAGTGATGTTGATGCTAAGGGGGTGGCCCAATGCATGTGGAAGATGGGTGGCTTTTAAGAACCCCAGCAATGAGTTAGGCCACTCTGAACCAGTTCAAAAATCGAGGCTGAATTTATGGACTGGGGATGAATTTAGGTTCTGAACAAGCCTTGAAGGGTTGTATGAAGAGAAAGAATAGTTAGGACAGGAGGTGGGGAAATTACTTAACCTCATGAGCTCTGGTTCCTTAGAAGATCTCTTCCTATTCCCTTGGGTGCCATAAAGTCTCCTTATAGTGAAGGTGGATGGCAAGCCTGCTATGGGGTCCCCTAGGCCCATTTCCCCCTTGGTGTCACGGCGAGAGCATTGCATTCAAGTTAGAAGGCCAGGGTTACAGCTGCATCTATCCCCACTTTCTGTGTGGCCTTTGCAGAAGTCCATTCTGAGCCTCAGTTTTCTTATCTCTAAAATGGGAATAAAAGTAATAAAAGTGTTTACTTCTGTGGCTTTTTAATGTGGTAAAAATCAAAGGTGAATATCTGAACATGCTTTCTAAATCATGATACATGGTATAAGTAAAAGCATGGGAAATTCAATTTAGTGTCAGTGAGTACCCACTATGTGCCAGGTAGCATAGGGTGGGGGTAGTTAGACACAGAGGACTATGTGAGGGCAGAAACTGCCTAGGATAAGAGCCAGACACTGATAAAACTCAAAATAAGAGAAAATGAAAGAGACGTGCTGGCTGTGTTGGCAAAGCAATCTGAAGCCATAGTGGGGAAGGGTAATCAGTTTCAACTTAGGGGATCCAGGAAGGTGTTCATGGAGGAAGAAGGGGTTTGCCTTGGGCCTTAAAGGCTGAGTGAGAATTTATTGGCCAGAGAAGTGGGATACAGGCATGACAGGCTGAGCACCAGCAAGATGGTAATACAGAGGTGTGTAAATGCCTGGAATGTGCAGATGACTGGACATTTAGGATAGAGCTCTCTCATTTTTTTATTTTTGCTATTTGAAATATTACTGCCATGAGCACTCATACCTATTCATCTTTTTAAACTAATTTTTATTTCAAAATACTAGCAGGTACAAATGTTCTTGCTACACGGATGAAGTGTATAATGCTGAAGTCAGGGCTTTTAGTGTGCCCATCACCAGAATAGTGTATGTTGTACTCAATAGGTAAGGTTTTATCCCCCACCCTACCCCCTTCTTAGTTTCCAATGTCCTTTACACAACGTTATGACCATATGTACCCATTGTTTAGCTCCCACTTATTACTGAGAACATGTGGTGCTTGTTTTTCCATTCCTGAGATACTTCACTTGGGATAATGATCTCCAGTTCCATCCAAGATGCTGCAAAGGGCATTATTTCATTCCTTTTTATGGCTAAGTAGTACCCCATGGTATGTGTGTGTGTGTTTACATATATATACACACACATATATATACATATATATACACATATATACATATATGCACACACACACATATATACCTATACACACATATATATGTGTATATATACCACATTTTCTTTATCCACTCATCAATTGATGGGGACTTAGGTTGATTCCACATCTTTGCAATTGTGACTTGTGCAGCAATAAACATTTGAGTGCAGGTGTCTTTTTGATATAATGACTTCTTTTCCTTTGTGTACATAGCCAGTAGTGGGGTTGCTGCATCAAATGGTAGGTCTACTTTTAGTTCTTTGAGGAATCTCCATACTGTTTTCCACAGAAGTTGTACTAATTTGCAGTCCCACTAACAATGCATAAGCTTTCCTTTTTTATTGCATCCATGCCAACATCTATTGTTTTTTGATTTTTTAATAATGGCCATTCTGACAGGGGTAAGGTGATATCTCATTGTGGTTTTAATTTGTATTGCCCTAATGATTAGTGATGTTAAACATTTTTACATTTCTCTGTTGACCATTTGTATGTCTTCTTTTGAAAAAAAAAACTCTGTTCTTGTCTTTTGCCCATTTTTAAATGGGGTTATTTGTTTTATTCTTGCTGATTTGTTTTGAGTTCATTGTAGATTCTGGATATTCCTTTGTTGGGTGCACGGTTTGTGAATATTTTCTCCCATTCCATAGGTTAATTGGTTCCATAGGTTGTCTATTTACTCTGTTGATTATTTCCTCTGCTTTACAGAAACTTTTAAATTTAGTTAAGTCCCATTTATTTATTTTTGTTGTTGCTGTATTTGCTTTTGGAATCTTAGTCATCAATTCTTTGCCTGAGCTGACATCTAGAAGAGTTTTTCCTATGGTTCCTTCCAGAATTTTTATATTTTTAGGTCTTACATTTAGTTCTTCAATCCATTTGATCCATCTTGAGTTAATTTTTGTATATGGTGAGAGATAGGGATCCTGTTTCATTTTTCTGCATGTGGTTATCCAATTTTCCCAGCGCCATTTATTGAATAGTGTATCCATTCCCCAGTATATGTTTTTGTCTGCTTTGTCAAAAATTAGTTGGTTGTAGCTAAATGGTTTTATTTCTGGGTTCTCTACACTGTTCCATTGGTCTGTGTCTCTACCTTTATTCCAGTACCATGCTGTTTTACTTACTATAGCTTTGTAGTATGACTTGAAATCAGGTAATGTGATGTTTCCAGATTTGTTCTTTTTTTCTTAAGATTGCTTTGGCTATTCAGGCTCTTTTTTGGTTTTATGTGAAGTTTTGGATTAATTTTTTCTAGATCTGTGAAAAATGATGCTGGTATTTTGATGGGAATTGCATTGAACCTGTAAATCACTTTGGACAGTATAGACATTTTAACAATGCTGATTCTTCCAATCCATGATCATGGGATTTGTTTGTGTCATCTGTGATTTCTTTTATTGGTGTTTTGTAGTTTTCCTTGTAGAGATCGTTAACCTCCTTGGTTAAGTATGTTCCTAGGTCTTTCATCTTCTTTGCAGATATTGTAAATGGTATTGTGTTCTTGATTTAACTCTCAGCTTCACTGTTATTAGTTTATAGAAATGCTACATTGATTTTATAACCTGAGACTTTTCTTAATTTATTTATCAATTTCAAGAGTATTTTGGTGCAGTCTTTAGGGTTTTTGAGATACAAGGTCATATTGTTGGGAATCAGGGACAATTTGACCTCCTCTTTCTCAATTTGGATGCCCTTTATTTTTTTCTCTTACCTGATTGCTCTGACTAGGACTTCGAGTATTATATTGAATAGAAGTGGTGACAATGGGCATCTTTGTCTTGTTCCAGTTCTTAGAGGGAATGTTTTCAAGTTTTCCTCATTCAATATGATGTTGGCTGTGGGTTAGTCATATATAGCTTTTATTATTTTGAGGTCTGTTACTTCTATGCCTAGTTTGTTGAGGGTTTTTATCATGAAGGGGTGCTGGATTTTATTGAATGCTTTTTCTGCATCTATTGAAATAATCATGTGGTCTTTGTTTTTACTTCTGTTTATGTGGTGAATCACATTTATTGATTTGCATATGTTGAACCATCCTTGCATCCCTGCAATAAACCCACTTGATAATGGTGGATTATCTTTTTGATGTGCTGTCGAATTAGGTTTGCTAGTATTTTTTTGAAGATTATTACATCTATGTTTATAAGGGATATTGGTCTACAGTTTTCCTTTTTTGTTGTGTTCTTTCCTGGCTTTGGTATCAAGGTGATCCTGGCTTCATAGAATGAGTTAGGGAGGGTTCCTTCCTTCTCAATGTTATGGAACAGTTTCAGTAGAATGTGTGCCACTTCTTTGTAGGTCTGGTAAAATTCAGTTGTGAATCTGTCTGGGCTGGGGATTTTCTTTTTTGGGAGGTTTTTTATTGTTGTTTCAATCTTGTTCCTCATTATTGGTCTGTTCAGGATTTCTATTTCCTCCTGAATCAGGCTTGGGAGGTTGTTTTCAATAATTTATCCATTTTTTTCCAGGTTTTCTAGTTTGTGTGCATAGAGGTTTTCATAATCGTCACAGATGATATATTGTATTTTTGTGATATCAGTTGTAATGTCCCTTTTTCATTTCTGATTGAGCTTATTTCAATTCCTTCTCTTCTATTTCTGGTAAATCTAGCTAGTTGTCTATCAATTTTGTTCATCTTTTCAAAGAACCAACTGTTCGTTTCATTCATTCTTTGCATTGTTTTTTCATTTCCATTTGGTTTAGTTCTGCTCCGAGCTTTCTTATTTCTTTCCTTCTGCCTGCTTTGGGTTTGGTTTGTTCTTCTTTTTGTAGTTCCTTGTGGTGTGACATTAGGCTGTTAATTTGTGATCTTTCTGTGTTTTTGTTGTAAGCATTTAAGGCTATGAACTTTCCCTTTAGCACTGCTCTTTCTGTATCCCATAGATTTTGGAAGCTTGTGTTGCCTTTGTCATTCAATTTGAAAAGTGTTTTGATTTCTGTCTTGATTTTATCAACAACCCAAGGATTGTTCAGCAGCAGGTTTTTTAATTTCCATGTACTTGTGTAGTTTTGAAAGTTCCTCCTGTAATTGATTTCTAGTTTTATTCCTCTATGGTATGAAAAGATACATGATATGATTTCAAATTTTATAAATTTTCTGAGACTTGTTTTGTGGCCTAACATATGATCTATCTTGGAAAATGTCCTATGTGTTAGTGAGAAGAATGTATATTCTGCAGTTTGGGAGTAGAATGTTCTGTAAATGTCTCTTAGGTCCATTTGTTCTAGAGTCCCATTTAAGAATAGTGTTTCTTTGTTGATCTTCTGCCTTGATCTGTCTAGTTCTGTCAGTTGAGTGTTGAAGTCCCCAGCTATTGTGATGTTGCTGTTTATTTCTTTCCTTAGATCTAGTAGAATTTGCTTTCTGGATCTGGGAGCTCCTGTGTTAGGTACATATCTATTTAGGATTATTATATCTTCTTCTTGAATTGGTCCCTTTATCATTATTTGGTGACCATCTTTGTCTTTTTTTATCATTGTTGATTTAAAGACTATTTTATCTGATATGAGAATACCTACTCCTATATGCTTTTGGTTTCCATTTGTATGGAATATTTTTTTTTACCCCTTTTCCCTTGAGTCTATGAGAATCTTTGTGAGTTTAATGGGTTTCTTGTAAAAAGCATATATTTTTGTTGTATTTTTTAACCCATTCAGCTAATCTATATCTTTTAGGGGGGCATTAATGCCATTTGCATTCAATGTTAGTATTGGTATGTGAGATACTCTTCTGATCATCATATTGATTGTAATCTAGTTGCTTTGTTCTCTCCCTTGTGTTACTATTTTATAAATGCTGTGAGTTTTAACTTTTGGGTGTCTTTACAATGGTCGATATTGATTGTTCAATCAATCAAGATGTATAGACCACTTTTAAGCATTTCTTATAAGGCAGGTCTAGTGGTGACAAATTCCCTTAGTATTTGCTTTTCTGGGAAAGACTTCATTTCTCCTTCATTTATGAAATTTATTTTTGCAGGATACAAAATTCTTGGCTGGCAGTTATTCTGTTTAAGGAGACTAAAGATAGGACCTCATTCCTTTCTGGCTTGTAAGGTTTCTGTTGAGAAGTCTGATGGGTTTTTCTTTGTAAGTTTCTTGGTGGCTCATAGGAGTCCCTCCTTCACATTGACTTTGGCCAGTCTGATCACTACATGCCTTGGTGATGCCTTTTTTCAATGAATATCCTAATTATTCATTGATAACTTATTGTATCTGGATGTCTAAATCTCTAGCAAGACCAGGGAAGTTTTCCTTAATTATTCCCTCAGATAGGTTTTCCAGGTTTTTTGCTTTTTCTTCTTCACCCTCAGGGATGCCTATGATTCTTATATTTGGCCATTTTACATAATCCTGTATTTCTCATAGACTTTGTTTGTTCCTCTTGATTCTTCTTTCTTTATTTTTGACTGGGTTAATTTGAAAGAGTTGTCTTCAAGCTCTGAAATTCCTTCTTCTGCCTGGTCTAGTTTATTCTTAAAACTTTCCACTGTGTTTTGTATTTCCTTAAATGAAATTTTCATTTCTAGAAGTTCTATTTGGCTTTTCAAAAATGTATCTATCTCTTTAGTAAAATTTTCATTCATTTCCTGAATTATCTTTCCGATTTCTTTGAGCTGGTTTTCATTTTCTCTCTAGATTTCATTGGGCTTCCTTACAATCCATATTTGGAATTCTTTATCTGTCATTTCAGTATTTTCATTTTGGTTGGGATCCATTGCTAGAAAGCTGGTGTGCTCCTTTGGGAGGATCCTTTCACTCTTATTTTTCATACTTCTGAGGTTCTTGCATTGATTCCTTCTCATCTGGAGCAGCTGTTGCTTTTTATTTTTGGATTTTCTTTTATTTAGATGATACTTTTTTGTCCCACCCTCACTCTTAAGGGTGTTCCTGTAGCAAATGTTGGGTAAGTACCTTTGACTTTGCTTATGGGTGCTTTTATGGGGGTTTAGGTTCTGGATGGATACCTTGGTTATTCTTAGTGTGGTGGTTTTCTCAATTGCTGGTTATTTGTAGACTGTAGTAGTGGTACACTATATGCATGGGCAGATTCCTCATCTCTTGTCAATAAGGGGAGATAGAGATCTTTCAAATCCTTTCTCTTTCCCTAGCCCTGTGATCTTCTTAAGAGTATGAGTTATGTTGGATGCCCAGTTTAATCTCTAAGTCAGCCACATCCTGTATGATTGAATCAGTACATGCTGTAATGGGCTGTACAAGTTGTCTTCCCTGCGCATAGGTGGTGCTATCAGGAAAGAAAGATCGCACAGCAGTGTTTTTTGCTTTTTTTTTTTTTTTTGAGAACTGTGACTGGCTCTAGTTGATCAGAAGAAGAGTTGGGATGTCCTATGTCATGATGGGGCCCTGGAGCTCCCAGAGGACTCCTTCTTTGCTCTATGACAGCTTAGGGAAGTGGAGTAGTGAGGCTCGGCTGGGCTGGGTTAGGTGAACCTGTGTTCAGGTTCCACAAAGGTGGGCACAAGAGCTATCTTGGAATGGGTCAAGGGTCAGCTCCCAGGCCAGTGGGGAAAGCCACCAGGGAGGGGATGAAGCAGCTCCACCAAGCCAGAAAATTTGCTTGTGGGGGAGAGGCAGTCTGGGATCCACCATATGGCAGATCCATATGGCAGATGGGAGTAGGTTTCACTCTTTCCCTTTTTCCCTTACCCTGAAGATCTCTTTCTGATGTCTGGCCACAAGCAACAGCCCAAACTAGCTGAGGTCACCAGCAATGGCACCACAGGCTCGGAGCTCCCCTGCCCAGGATCCCTTCCCAGATCAAAAGCATGGCTTTCTTGTGGGAGAAGGGGTGCTCTGTGAGTGCACTGTGGCTTGGACCCCTGCTACACTCTCCTTTTAGTTCTGCCTGCATGGGTTCCCTTTCCTCCCAAGATTAGTTCACAAATCTCTTCTCTGTCCTCCTGAGCAACACAATTGAGTCCTGGGGGTACAGGATCTTGCCTGCCAGCATGTTCTCTGATCCTCTAAGTTTAATCCCTGACTGTGCCAAGGAGAAGCATGCTGGTCCTGAGTTGCCCATGGAGTGCTCAAGCAGGCTTACTGTTCCTCCATTTTGGGTTATCCCCTCCTCTGCTGGAGCAGCCAGGTGGGCAGCACTGGGGAGGGCCAGTAGGCAGGGAGCTCACAGTCTGACCACCCCTAAGTCCACTGCAGGTCTTTAAGAGGAAAGGGGTGAGCCCCACTCTCTGTGGTAGCCTCGATGCAGTGGATGCACTAACAGAGGGGAAGTAGCCACTCCTGAGAGCCCACGCTTGATCATCTCTTGGGACTCCTAACTCACATGGAAACTACCATGGCTTCATCAGCAGCTGTGGGTGGGGAAGGGGAGGAGGAGGAGAAGAGTCTGAATGGAGGATAGCTGGCACTCTGGTTCCCCTTTGTCCCAAGGGGCTCCCCTGGCTTGCTTCACTCTCCTCTCCCCTGAAGGCAGACTGCCCTGAATGTCCAAGTTCTGGGATCACACAGTTCCCCTGGAACCCATTGGCCCCCTGTGGCCACTGTAGTCTTGGCTGGAGTTGGGAAATGTTTATGTGGGGACCAGTGACAATAAAACTGAAGGGATGAAGCCCCCTGGGGAGGACAAAGGCACACAATAGGTGGAGAAACAGTATGGCACCTGCTCCTTGGCTCAGGTCTGTGGTGAGGGAGCTGGCGGCTCACTTCTCTGTTCTGAAGAAGGTCCCAGTTCACTGGCAGCATCAGCATTTGAGCTTGTGCGAGTAGGGAAGCTCTTCTACAGTTCAGGAGCCTGCAGTCTATACCAGAGGTGTGAGGGGAGGAAAAATGAACACTCCCACCTACCTTTCCCATGGGGCTCCAAATTCCTCAGGCGTTGATCTATGCCAAAATCTTGCTCCTTCTTGTTCTGCTCCACAACTTCTTCCCACAGAATCTCCAGTAGGTTCTGGCACTTTTCCCTTGAAATTACACCTGGGCTATGCTTTTTATTTTTTTTCATCTAAATCTTTTTCTTCTTTCTGAGATGATTTGGCGACCGATGTCTCTAGTCAGCCATCTTGCCTCTGAGCCCTTCCCCAAATCTGCTTCCACACACAGCTTTATAAATTCTTTATTTTGTGAATGTAAATGTCTAATACTGAGATCAGTGCATCGAAAAGCCCTTTTTAGGTCTTTGAATTCATACTACTTACCACATTACCCTCTAAAAAGTTTGTGTCCCCTGTCCTATATGAGAGTGCTGGATTTACACACCCTTTCCCCGAGCCTAATGACTTCTTTTTCTTTTTTTTTTTTTCCTGAGATGGGGTCTTGCTCTGTTGCCCAGGCTAGAGTGCGGTGGCATCATCATAGCTCAGTGCAACCTCACACTGCTGGGCTCAAGTAATCCTCCTGCCTCAGCCTCTCAAGCAGCTGGGACTACAGGTAGATGCCACCGTGCCTGGCTAATTTTTCCAGTTTTTGTAGAGATGGGGTCTTGCTCTTGTTCAGGCTGGTCTTAACTCCTGAGCTCAAGCAATTGTCCTGCCTCAGCCTCCCAGAGAGCTAGGATTACAGGCTCGAGCTACCATGCCCAGCATCTACAATGACTTTTTTTTTTTTTTTTTTTGAGACAGAGTCTCACTGTGTTGCCCGGGCTAGAGTGCCATGGTGTCAGCCTCACTCACAGCAACCTTGAACTCCTGGGCTCAAGCAATCCTTCTGCCTCAGCCTCCTGAGTAGCTGGGACTACAGGCATGCACCACCATGCCCGGCTAATTTTTTCTATATATTTTTAGTTGCCCAATTAATTTCTTTCTATTTTTAGTAGAGACGGGGGTCTCGCTCTTGTTCAGGCTGGTTTCGAACTCCTGAGCTCAAACAATCTGCCCGCCTTGGCCTCCCAGAGTGCTAGGATTACAGGTGTGAGCCACCGCGCCCGGCCTACAATGACTTTTTTATGCCAACAGAAATATAACAACTTCTGAGGATAGTGTTTGATCCCGATCTATGATTTGATCCCAAACCTCGTTTTCGATCTTGTTTCCATCTCAGGGGCTGCTTGGGATTGATGAATCTCCTGCTTCAGAAATGAGCTGAGAATTCCTGCAAAGGTGACTCAGCCTCTTCCTATCTCAGTTCCTTATCTCTGGGGGAAGCAGTTTTGTTAAAATTTGTGTGTGGGGGGGCTCGTTTCTAGTTTTCCAATTTTCTTATGATGGTTATACATTATATGTGTTATTTTAAAAAAATCTTATAAAATGCAAGTGGTTTGACATAATCAGCTGCCATTAGGACAATGAATTTGACAGGGAGTGCGGAGGGTGGGGAGGTTGGCAGAGGAGCTTAGACAGAGGTGCTCAGGGGTGGGGAAGAGAGATGGTGAGGACTGAGATGCTGGTGGTGACAATGAGAAGGGAGAGAGAGCCACGTGTCAGAGAGGGCTAGCAGAGGGAGACCTCAAGGGGCCTGGCGAAGGCTTGGCTTTGTGTGAGTGTCCTGAGGGTTTGAGACTCCCTTTCCAGTGTGCCTGCTGTCGCCCCCTGCCCACCGTCCTTCCCAAGGGGGATGCTGCAGTTCTCTTTCACTCTGCCTGTGGGGAAAATATTGGGCTGTGATCAGCATGCTAGGGAGAGCTGACTTTTATGGCTAGCTCGCTGCACCACTGGTTTTATTCTAGCTTTGAAAATGTTCTTTTAACAGCAAATGCCATTTGGATGAGACTGTCTTTCTTGTCCTCCCCCTCTGTCCTTCCCTCACTCATCTTTACTCCTTCATTACTGTATCTCTAGGTATGTACCCTGGGCAAGCACCATGGCAGGTGCTGTGGGGGACCTGTAAACGAGAAAACATGAGCCCCACTCTGCAAGGGACATGGTAGAACACCTCCAATCCATTATTGCTTCTTTCCCCCAAAGATTTCAGAAATCACAGCCATGACAAGGGAAGGAGGGAAGGAGGCCATTGGTTGTTGAGTCCCTACTGCTACATGCCAGGTAGCATGCTAGACACTGTGCATAAACTTTCATGTTTAATTCTCTCAATGACTATAGTGGTATTATTATCTCATTTTATAGACGAGGGAATTGTGGCTCAGAGAGTTTTGCAAACTTGTGCAAGGCCATATGACTAGAGATTGCAAGACAGTCTGTTTGGCTGACATTTGATCCCACTCTGGCCTTCACTATCTCTACATTTGCTGGCCAAGGGACTGTGGAAACCCACATTCATCCTTTTCCTGCTGTTCAGAGGGCCTTGCCTATAATTATTCTCAGAGGGAAATGATGGTTATGGAAGTGAAGTAATGAGCAGAGTTTTCACACAGGTTCTGGTAATCTGTTGCCTCTGAAAGGAGGCATGCACATTTGCCTGTGCTGTGGATGGTGTCAATTTCCTTGGACTGGCAGAAGTTCTAGAAGCTCCAAGAGTGGTGCTCTTTCTCAGGAGACTTCCTCTCTCAGGCTCCTTTGGTTCATGCTGGTAATTTGTCTGGGTTACTTATGACATGAGGAAAGACAGACTTGGTTTAGCAGGAAACCTAGTGTCCTAGTTTTCTGCGGAAAACTCTGGAAGCCACGTTGCTGCTGTGGCTGAGGCTTCTGACTCAGGGTTTTGGTTATTGATTATGAGAAATGGGCTGACTGCAGGATATCCTGGCAGAAGGGAAGTTAGCAGGCAGCCAGTTTCTGGGCCAGTGTGGCTTCTTTCAGGTTTCCGTTGATTAGCCCTCTTGAGAACAGTGTCAGCTTGGCTACTCCATGGCAGCCTGAGGCACCTCCCAGGACAGCCCAGGAGGCCCTGGTTGCTAGGCACCCTAAGATAGCAGCTGCCATGAGAACCACAGGTAACCCCCACCGTGCTGTGCTCAGCACTCTGGGGCTTCAGAGAGCCTGATATGACCATATGATACCCAAGGAATGTGTTTCTTGTTGAGAGAGAGGAGGACATTCCCTTGGCTCTCAGCTCCCCCAGGGCTGATAGAGACTTTTAAGGCTACCCATCCCTTGGGTTCCTCCCTGTGTGGAGCCCCAGGAAGCTCTCCTGGCAGGCTGGGTAGGAGGCTTCCCCCTAGGAGTCCATAACATCACATCCATGCCTTTATCTTTGCACTTATCTCGTTAAGTTGAAATGATAGTCCTATGAGGTTAAGGTCAATCATTAGAGGAGGATAGGTGAGACAGTGTCCCCAGCATCTAACATAGTGCCTGGTGCACAAGAGATGCTTAATCACTGGTAAGCTGTTTGTGAAGCTGAGAGAACTGCCCTCAGGGGTTCAGGTTCTTTCCATTTTCCTTATGTCCTCACCAGTGATCCCAAAATGGCTGATCCATGTTTATACCTCATATGCATGTTACGGGCAGTAAAAAAGGAAAAATGGAGACAGAGAAAATGACACCCTTTTATCAGGTAAGCTAGGCTTTCCCAGAAATCCACGGCAGATCAGTGTTATATGGCTATCTCTAAACAGCAAGGGGAATTTGGGAAGGTATATATTTTCACCTGGGATTTTTTCTCTCTTAAACAAAATCAGAGTTCTTTTAGCCAGTATGAGAGTGTGTTAGTTTCCCAGGGCTGCCATAACAAAGTGTCACAAACTTAAATGACAGAAATGTATTGTCTCACCGTTCTGGAAGCTAGAAGTCTGAAATCAAGAGTTAGGTCCTTCTGAGGGCTATGAGGGAGAATCTGTTCCATGCCTCTCTCCTAGCTTCTGGTGGTTTGCTGACAATCTTTGTCATCCCTTGGCTTGTAGATGCATCACCCTTATCACTGTCTTCATCTTCACATGATATGCTCCCTCAGGATATATCTGTCTCCGTGTCCAAATTTCCCATTTTTATATTGGATTGGGGCCCATAATAATGACCCCATTTTAACTATATCATCTGCAAAGACCCTATTTCCAAATAAGGTACATTCACAAGTACTGGGGGTTAGGATTTCAATATCTTTTGGGAGGCCACAATTCAATTTTAAAACATGCCCTCCAAAATCTTTGACACGCCTCTCATCAAGAGTTGTTATCTATGCTCCTCCCCTTGAATCTGATTGCTTGTGATCATGTCAACTAATAGAGTATGGTGGAAGTGATTTCCAAGGCTAGGTCATAGAAGGCCTTATAGCCCCTGCTTGACTTTCTTGGGACACTCTGGAAGAATCCACTCACCATATTAGAATTCTGACCATTCTGAGATTGCCATCCTGGAGAGGCTGCATATAGCTGCCTCAGTCAACAACCCCAGCTGAGCTCTTGGCTGACAGCTGGTGTCAATGCCAGTCTGTGCATGCACCATCTTGGACATCTAGCCCAGTTGAGCCATCAGATGACTGCTGCCTCAGCTGGCATCTGACTGCAACCACATGAGAGACCCCAAGCAAGAACTACTTACGCCCTTCCTGAATTCCTAACCCACAAAATCATGAACAAAAGCAAATGGTAATTTTTAAGCCACTGTTTTATAAGTTGTTTTACAGCAATAGAAAGCTAGAATAATCAGAAAGAAGGAGAAAATTAATAGTAGTCAGCCAATATGAGCAGTAGGGTCTCTGAGACTCAGGGAGAATTGACATGAGGATAGCCCTCATGGAGCCCCTCATCAGAGGTTTTGTGTTTCTAGGTTTCCACTGGAGGTGGGGTTCTCACCTTCATGCTGAGACACTTAGTTCAGACGAGTGTCCAAAACAGTAGTATCATCTGACTGTTCAAATAATCATCTTGAAGGGAGAAATTGCATCAGGGATTATCACTGTTAACTTGTATAACGAAAGCAGTGGTCCCTAACTTGCCCTATTATCAACAGGCTGCTTTGCCCGAACTGGGGGAGAGTTGCCATTGGAAAATACAGTGCTCGCTTGTAAAGCTTCTATTTCACCAAAGAGCAGGTACCTCCGCCTCCCCCATTTTACATGCAAAGGCCCTAGGAGTAGGGTCTTCTGGCAGACTCTGAATTCTACACCATAGTTTTCAGTATACCAGTTTATTCTGGGGCCCTGAGATCCAGACTCTGCCTCTCAAATGATGGGTGAAATAGGGGCCTGTTTTGTGATAGAATTTCCCAAATGTGCTGAAGGTCCTTCTGTGCTGAACGGCTCACCTGTGGTTGTCTTTATTTGTAATCCCACTGCTTTTTTGTCTATGTGGTTGTGTTCCTCTGTGTGCTTTGCCAGGCCTCATCATTTCTCTTTTAGCCCTTCTTCATACCATGCTTAAACTAAACCCTTGCTTTGCTCAACCTTTATTTCATTTCTTTTGACTTCTTTATATTCACCTTCATGCTTTGAGCAATCTCCCCAACGGCAGTTGCCAAGCAACTTCCTTTACTTTCTACAGATTTTTCATAAAATTCCATCTGTTTCATGAAGCCCTTTTCTCACCCATGCTGCTTCTTTCTTTCTTTGTTTGCCTTGTGTTGAAACTATAAATTATAAAACCAAAGGGATGCTACATGGAGAAGGATTCAGAGTAGTTAGGGCACAGGCTTTTGAGTCAGAGAGGTCTGGGTTCAAATTCTGGTTCCATTACATATTAGCTTTGTGACATTAAGCAAGTTATTTAACTTTCCAAACCTCAGTTTCCTCATCTGTAAAATGGGTATATCAAATTATATCTTCTAAAGGTGACCACGATAGTTTCTCCTATCCCATATGCTCTTCTAGAGCCTTTTCTAGAGGTGGAGTTTATGTCCCCTTCCTTTTAATCTGGCCAGGTTCATGAATTGCTTGTAACCAGTCAAATGCAGTGAAAATAATATTGCATGACTTTAGAAATCAGATCAGAAAAGGTGATGCAGCTTCTGCCTTCCTGGCTGGAACTCACATACTGGATAAGATCCCTGAGCAGTCAGGTAAGTTGTCTGGCTGTCCAGAACCCACCAGATTATGAGGAAGCCCAAATGAGCATATGTATGAAACCATATAGAAAAGTTCTGAAACTATACTTGATCCTCATTATTTTTGGATTCTGTATTTGCATACCTGCTCATTTACTAAAATTTATTTGTAACCTCAAATCAATATTTGCTTCACTTTCAAGGTCATTTGTAAACATGTGCAGAGTGGTGAATAATTTGAGTCACCTAATGTGCATAGTCTGAGCTGAGGTCAAACAAGGTGACACTCTGCCTTCTTATTTCAGCTCTCATAAACAAATGACCTTTTCGGAGTCTATTTAGTGCATTTTTTTGCATTTTTTACTTTTCGTTGGTGATTTTGCTGCTTAAAATGGCCCCCAAGCATAGTGCTGAAGTGCTGTCTAGCCTTACAGAGAAAATATGTATGTTAGATAAGCTTTGCTCTGGCATGAGTTATGGTGTTGTTGACAGTGAGTTCAATGTTGATGAATCAACAATATATATCAAATAAGGTGTCCTAAACAGAAATACACACAAAACAAGTTTATGTATTGATTGGCTGATGAAAATATTTTGAACAGAGACTCACAGGAACCTAACCCTGTATTTCCCCTAGGAGCAATGGTTCAATATTTGCTCCTTTCGTGTTGGAGTGACTTTAGTGACGTTATAGAATATAACTACCATGAATAATGAGAATCAACTGTATGTCAACAGAGATTCTAAGTCAACCCCTGACTGCTCCAGACTTCCACAGTTCCAGCTTTAGCCACTGTCTGACTGTGGCTACTTGAAAGACCCCAAGCCAGACAGTCCAAGAGAAACTCTTGAATTCCTAACCCTCAGAAACTTTGAGATATAATAATTTTGTTTTTAAACAAAAATACTGTTAATATTTTGTTATCACTATATATATAGTTGTAGTGTATTAATAATACTTTTTTGTTAATATTAAAAAGTATTATTGTTCTAAGCTTCAATAGTAACCAAGATAATGGAATTAACAATGCATCCCTCGAGGGGTAGGTAGGAGGATTAAATGAGACATCATTACATCATGTTGAAAGGGCTAAATGTTATTAAGTTCCAAGCACTTCACTGCCATTAACATTATGAGTCTTCTGTATTAGCTTTTATTTTACAGAAACACAGATTATTACAGTTGGAAAGAGGCTTTAAAGATCACCCAGGCTAATCTCTGTGTTTTTTCTGGGCAAGAGAATACAAGCTCAGAGAGGGGAAATTGTCTGCACACAGAGGTTGATGGCAGAGTATGAATTAGAAGCAAGGCTTTTCCTCTGTGCTGAATAGAAAACCCTTGTAACTGTTTCTTTGCATGTTCCATTATAGGTGTGCCTTAGCTATTGACAAAGCAAAGCCGAATTCAATTCAAATACACAGAGGCCTTAAAGTTTAATTCATCCTTTTGGTCCTAGAATCACAGGTGAGATGATCTTTTATTATCTATGTGCACAAAAGAAGCTGTTGGGGGTGAGGGGAATTGTGCCCTGGAATATGCCTCAGTAGATACCAATGTTAGTCATTGGTCTTTGATTAAAACCTGAATGACAGCTTGGTCCCTGCATGGTAGCTTCCAGCGCACAGTGACAGGCCAGGCATTGACTGCTGGAAGAGCAAGCAGATTCCAAAAGGGCTTGAGGTGAGAGAGGTGATGATGTCTGTAACTATGGTCTTAAAAACTCCTGATTGCAGATCCTGTTGACAGTAGCTGGTCTTTGGCCCTAGTTTCTGTTAGATACTAGAAATGAGGCTTTTCTGGCATGATTCAGAGATTCACTTTTTGTTCCGTATGGTGACACAAAAGAAAACCAAAAAAAACCTACATATATTTCTTCCTGTGGGCTCTGGGCTAGGCTGGTGAGTAGTGACAGGGAGATAAGGATATGGCCCCAGTCTAGAGTTAAGGAGTTCTAGGCACCAGAAAGGAAACCAGGGTCTTGGGGTCAGTGGGGAGGAGAGGTTTCATTCACCCTTGCCAATTCTTTACAAAATATCTGTCTCTTCAAAAGTATTTTCGCCTATAAATGTATACCTCACCTGCTGTGTGTACTAATGGATCTTCTCTCTGCATAACTGGCATAATCTATCATTTTGAGAAGAAAATTTTAAAAGATTATAATTTTGAGGTAACAAAATACCATTTTGGATAAACTTAAAAAGTACCAAAGCCAAATGAAAAATCAAACCAGTAACATGGCCCTATATTTTTCTATCTCTGATGACTCAGGAGGACTCTCTGAAGAGCTTTGGGAACATGCTTCAGCATCCCTTTGTTTGTCTCTGGCCATACAGCATGGGTGCCACATATAGAAACAGTGGCTGTGACAAAAGAGCAATAGAAACCTCCAGTGATTTTCCCTCTGCACAAACACCTAATTCAACAACTATCCACATGAGCAAGCACCTTCATAAGAAACAAAAGTCAGGTGAGCAATCATACTACCTGCTTTTAACATTATATCAAGGAAAGAGGCACTGATGAGGGCAGAAAAGAAAATCTTGCATTATCTACACCACCCTTCCCCTATCCCCTGGCAGTGCCATGCCAGCATGTTGAATGGAGAGAGTATCTGTGTGCCCAGGAGAGGGAGAGTGAAGTGATTGTGGGGCTTTGAATTGAAACTCGGGGCCACCCAGGCACAGGAGAACACAGCACAGGGCAGAATTTTGCCAGTGTCCATGGAGGGAGCATTTTGGCCAACCCAGCCAGAGGCAAATCCTCTGCCCTGAAACGTGAGTTCCTGCTAGTCCTACCACTGGCAGACATAGAGCAGCCTGGGGCCTGGACTAAATTCATAAAGCAATTGGGCTACAAGGGCTGGAATCCTTGGGCAATTCCTGTGGCTGTGCTGGCTTTGAGCCAATGGACTAGGGTGCACATGACCCATTGAGACACCAGCAGCTGTGGCCAAACCAGTGCCTGTGTCACCCCTCCCCCAGCTACAGGCAGTATGGCTCAGGGAGAGTCTTCTTCCACCTGAAGACTTTGTTTTGCAACTTGGGTACCAGCTCAACCACAGTAAAATAAAGTACCAAGCAGACTCCTCAGGCCCCTGGGTCCAGACTTTAGTTCATAGACAGTATTTCTGGTTCCACCCTGGGCCAGAAGGAAACATGCTGTCTTGAAGGGAAGGACCCAGTCCTGGCAGGATTTACCACCTGCTTACTAAAGAGCCTTTGGACGTTGAAAAAACATCAGAGATAGCCAGGCAATAGTCGCTACTGGCTTTGGGTGAGACTGGGCTGGCTTCAGGTATGAACTAGTGCTGGTGGTCATGAGGGAGTGTCCACCTTACTCCATCCTCAATTCTGGCAGCCCAGCACAGAGAACGAGAGACTTTGCCTGGTAATTCATGGAATTCTCTTATATCGTACCCAGGATCACAAAGGTGGTACCACTAGGAGTCTGCAAGAGTCACAGCATACTGGGCTTGGGGCACCCCCAGTGCTGATATGGTTGCAGTGACTGAAGACTTATATCACAACACTAAATTCCCTTTGAGTATCTGAAAAGCCTTCTCAAGAACGAGTTTAAACAAGCCCAGACTATGAAGATTAAAATAAATACCTAACTCTTTAATGCCCAGACATCAGTGAACATCTACAAGCATCAATATCTCAGATGAACATAGATGTAAAAATCCTCAACCAAATACTAGAAAACTGAATTCAACAACACATTAAAAAGATTATTTATCATGATCAAATGGGATTCATCCCAGGGATTCAAGGATGGTTCAACATACGCAAATCAATCAATGTGATACATCATATCAACAGAACGAAGGACCAAAACCATATGATAATTTCAACTGATGCTGAAAAAGCATTTGATAAAATTCAACATCCCTTCATGATAAAAACTCTCAAAAAACTGGGTATAGAAGGAACTTACCTCAACACATTAAAAGCCATATAGGACAGACCCACAGCTAGTATCATACTGAATGAGGAAAAGCTGAAAGCCTTTCCTCTAAGATCTGGAACAAGACAAGAATGCCAACTTTCATCACTGTTATTCTACATAATACTGGAAGTTCTAGCTACAGCAATGAGACCAGAGAAAGAAATAAAGGGCATCCAAATTGAAAAGTAAGAAGTTAATTATCCTTATTTTCAGACAGTATGATCTTATATCTAGAGAAAGCTAGACTCCACCCAAAAACAAAGAGAACTGAAAAACAAATTCAGCAAAGTTGCAGGATACAAAATCAACATACAAAAATCAGTAGCATTTCTATATGCCAACAGTAAACGATCTGAAAAAGAAATCAAGAAAGCCATTTACAATAGCTACAAATAAAACAAAATACCTAGGAATAAACTTAACCAAAGAGGTAAAATATCTCTATAATGAAAACTGTAAAACATTGATGAAAGAAGTTGAAGAGGACACAAAAAAAGGGAAAGATAGTCTATGTTCATGGTCTGGAAGAATCAATACTGTTAAAATGTCCATAGTACTCAAAGCAATCTACAGACTCAGTGCAATCCCTATCAAAATACCAATGAAATTCTTCACAGAATTAGAAAAAAAACCCTAAAATTTATATAGAATCATAAAAGACCCAGAATAGCCAAAGCCATCCCGAGCAAAAAAGAACGAAACTGAAGAAATCACATTACATAACTTCAAATTATACTACAGAGCTGTCATAACCAAAACAGCATGGTACTGGCATAAAAACAGATACATAGACCAATGGAACAGAATAGATAATCCAGAAATAAATCCACACATCTATAGTGAACTTATTTTCAATAAAGGTGCCAAGAACATAGAGTGGTGGAAAAGACGGTCTCTTCAATAAATGGTGCTGGAAAAACTGGATATGCATATGCAGAAGAATAAAACTAGATCCTTATCTTTCAACACATACAAAAATCAAATCAAAATGGATTAAAGACTTAAATCTAAGACCTGAAACTGTGAAACTACTAAAAGATAACATTGGGGAAATGCTTCAGGACATTTGTCTGGGCAAGGACTTCTTGAGTAATACCTGCAAAGTGCAAGCAACCAAAGCAAAACTGAACAAATGGGATCACATCAAGCTAAAAAGCTTCTGTACAGCAGAGGAAACAATCAACAAAGTGAAGAGACAATCCACAGAATGGGAGAAAATATTTTCAAACTACCCGTATGACAAGGGATTAATAACTAGAACATGTAAGGAGCTCCAACAACTGGATAGGAAAAGAATCAAATAATCTGATTAAAAATTAGTAAAGTATCTGAATAGACATTTCTCAAAAGAAGACATACATATGGGAAACAGGTATATGAAAAAGATGCTAAACATCATTAGTCATCAGAGAACTGCAAATCAAAACTATAATGAGATATCATCTCACCCCAGTTAAAATGGCTTTTATCAAAAAGGCGATAACAGGCCGGGTGCGGTGACTCAGGCCTGTAATTCTAGCACTCTGTGAAGCCAAGGCAGGAGGATTGTTTGAGGTCAGGAGTTCGAGACCAGCCTGAGCAAGAGCGAGACCCCGTCTCTACTAAAAATAGAAAGAAATTAGCTGGACAACTAAAAATATATATAGAAAAAATTAGCTGGGCATGGTGGTACATGCCTGTAGTCCCAGCTACTTGGGAGATGAGGCAGAAGGATCGTTTGAGCCCAGGAGTTTGAGGTTGCTGTGAGCTAGGCTGATGCCATGGCACTCTGGCCTGGGCAACAGAGTGAGACTCGATCTCAAAAAAAAAAAAAAAAAAGGCAATAACAAATGCTGGCAATGATGTGAAGAAAGGGGAACCCTTGTACACTGTTCTTGGGAATGTAAATTAGTGTTACCCCTATGGAGATTCCTCAAAAAATTAAAAATAGAACTACCATATAGAGCTACCAAATAGAACTACCAAGCAATCCCACTAATGGGTATATATCCAAAGGATGGGAATTCAGTATATTGAAAAAGTATCTTCACTCCTGTGTTTATTGCAGCACTATTCACAATAGCCAAGATTTGGAATCACCCTAAGGGTCCATCATTGGATGAATGGATAAAGAAATTTTGGTACATATACACAATGGAATTTTATATAGCCACAAAAAGAATGAGGTCCTGCCATTTGCAACAACATGGGTGGAACTGGAGAATATTATGTTAAGTGAAATAAGCCAAGCACAAAAGACAAATCTTGCATGTTCTCACTCATATGTGGGAGTTAATATTATTTTTAATGAAAATAATTGATCTCATGGAGATAGAGAGTAGAATGACAGTTACCAGAGGCTGGGAAAGGTAGTGGGGAGGGGAGGATAAAGTGGGGATGGTTAATGGGTACAAAAATATAATTAAATAGTTAGATAGAATGAACAATATTTGACAGTAAAACAAAGTGACTATAATCAATAATAAGTTAGGGTATAGTTGAAATAACTAAAAGAGTGGAATCGGAATGTTTCTAAGACAAAGAAATGTTAAATGCCTGAGGTGACGGATACCCTGATTATCCTGATTTGATTAATTCACATTGAATGCCTGTATCAAAACATCACATGGGCCCTATAAAGATATACAGCTATTATATATCCATAATAATTAAAAATAAAAATTAAAAAAAAAGAAACAGTGGCTGCTTTCACTCCACTTCTTCACCCACTGCCAGAAATGTTTTTTTCCTTCTATGTCCTGGGGCTTGGGGTCTCAAAATTGTCATAAACCAGAACTTAAATTTGTTTCCAAGAATGAATGAAAAACAGATTACATCTTTTTCCTCTGATCCCTCACATGGTGATGTTAAAATTTAAGTCTTAAAGAGAATAGTCCCCTTAAAGAGACAGGATGACTTCCAGGTCTATAAGCCGTTACATATTGGATCCAGATACAAGCAATTCCATTATTATGAGTTACTGAATAACTCAAAAGATATTTGATGACTCTAAAGAGGGCATTTGCCCACCAGAAAACAACTTGGTCCCCTCATAGACACATAGACAAGGGCATGTTACTGGGACTAACAGCAGTTCTCCTCTAAGTGTTTTCCAGGGCAGAGGCTGCCCTGTCTGTCCTATTGGATCCTCGAGAGGGTGAGGGAGTAGATCTCAGTTGTGCAGACAGATGCCCTGGACACTTTTAACCTCATGGCACCCAATAGTGATTCCTCTACCCAAAGCCCTTGCTTGATTTCGCATCCATTAAGCAAACTGTTGATTATAATCTGCTTCCCATGCAGATTTCCTCTAGGGTGATGTCTTAGTCCATTTAACATTGCTATAAAGGAATACCCGAGGCTGGGTAATTTATAAAGAAAAGAGGTTTATCTGGCTCACAGTTCATCAGGCTGTACAAGAAACATGGCACTGGCATCTGCATTTGGCGAGGGCCTTTAGCTGCTTCCACTCATGATGGAAGGTGAAGGGAAGATGGCTTACATAGAGATCACATGGTGAGAGAAGAAGCAAGAGAGTGAGAGCAGAGAGGTGCCAGGTTCTTTTTAACTATCAGCTCTTGTGGGAACTAATAAAGTGAAAACTCACTAACCCCTGAGGTAGGGCATTAATCTATTCCCCATGACCCAACCACATTCCATCTCCAACATTGGGGATCAAATTTCAAAAAGAGATTTGATGGGGACAAACAAATCATATCCAAACTATGCCAGGAGAGAATGCCATAAAGGCCATAAAGGCAAGAGTCCAGCTCCACCCAAGGACAGATATTTCTTCGTAAATCAGTAATCTGACATTCTGATTTTATATATAAATTTCACTGAAGGATTTGGTTAATGAGAGTCTGTCTTGGAGAGATAAATCCACAAACCCTTCTGAAGATGTCACTGAGTAGCTCTAGGTAGGATAAATGGAGGTGAGGTAAGGAAACTTGTCAGGACCTGAACTTTTGGGAATATTGATATAGATTGAAAAAGGACCCAGTGATGTTAGGCAGGAAGTTCACCAAGATGCCTGATTAATGTGGGGGCAGGATGCAGAGGGGATGGGAGTAGGCAGACATAGGGATCTGGCTTTGTAAGCTCCAGCTCAGAGTTTTTCAAAGTCTGGTCCTAACCCATTGAATCAAAATCTTTGGATGAAGTCTGAAATCAGGGTGCCTGCATGGTCAGATTCTGTCTGGTGAGGGCCTGCTTCCTGGTTTATCGGTGGCTATTTTCTCACTGTATCCTCCCATGATGGAAGGGGCAAGGTAGCTCTCATGGGTCTCTTTTATAAGGGCACCAATCCCAGTCATGAGGGCTCCACCCTCAGGACCTAATCACTTCCAGAAGGCCTCTTTTAATACCATCACATTGGGGGTTAGGATTTCAACATAGGAATTTTGGGGGGATACAAACATTCATACCATAGCAACAGGTAAGTTTTGATGATAGAAAGCTAAGTTTGTACCACAAGCCATTTTGGGTGTTGAGACTGAGTCATTAGGGACCAGCATGAGCGCTCTGGGGTCGAGTTTAGAATGGCAAAGAGAGATGCTGAGAAGGTAGAAAGAAAGATAAGGTTCCCACACTCACACTTTTCTTAAGTGGTCTTTGATGCAGAGAATACAGTTGTTCTAAATAAAGGCTTATTTATTTTTTTGTGGGGCCCAGGAATCTATGTTTTCAACAAGCTTCCAGGTGGTTCTGATGCCCACCTAAGTTTGAGAACTGCTATCCTGGTCCATGTTATCTTTATATAATTCTTTCTCCCTCCATGTCAGTGGAAGAAATAATGAGTGAAAAGATAATATTATGTGCCTAAATCCAGTTTAACACGTTGAAGTTCCTCTTGTTTCTGTAGCTAAGCAGAACTCCCCGAGGAAATGAATTTCCCATTAACTCACATCCCAGAACCAAATAAACCTGCTTTCTAAAATATTTAGCACCTTGGTTCAAATATCCATTAGACTTAAATGATTTGGGGGACCAAGTATTGGGGTTAAGGGGGACAACTATAGATGTGAGGCTTAAAAAGGTATTCAAACATTTTATTTTTAAAAATGAGATTTTATGGTCTTAAACAACTGTTGATTAAATAAGCATTTATTTGGAATATGCTGTATTCTTTGCATCAAAGACTACTTAGAAAAATGTGAGTGAGGGAATCTTATCTTTCTTTCTGCCTTTTCAGCATCTCTCTTTGCCCTCCTGGTGTTGGCTCCAGGGTTCTCATGCTGGTCCCTAATGACTCCGTCTGTCTTGACACCCAAAATAGCTTGTGGTACAAACTTAGCTCTCTCATCAAAACTTACCTCTTGCTACGGTCTGAATGTTTGTATCCCCCCCCGCAAATTTCTATGTTGAAATCCTAACCTTTAATGTGATGGTATTAAGAGGGGAGGCCTTTGGGAAGTGATTAGGTCATGAGGGTGGAGCCCTCATGACTGGGATGGGATTAGTGCCCTTATAAAAGAGACCCGAGAGAGCTACTTTGCCCCTTCCATCATGTGAGGACACAGTGAGAAGACAGCCATCTATAAACCAGGAAGCAAGCCCTCACCAGACACCAAACCTGACCATGCATGCCCCTGATCTCAGATTTCAGCCTCCAGAACTGTGAAAAATAAATTCCTATTTTTTATAAGTTACCCAGTCTATGGCATTTTGTTATAGCAGGCTGAGCTGACCAAGACACCTGTGTTAAATTCCATTCTTACCCACTACTCAATCAGTTGTCTCTCTAGAAAGCAATCTAACTTATCCATGACAAAGTGTTGATACAGGATAATAGCTTAAAGTGCTATCCCCAAGGATCCTTTGGGGACTAATTTGTCAAATCAGGAGAAATGTATTTGTAATGGAGGAGTTTAAGGCACCATAGAAAGAAAGAGGGAGGAAAATATTTGGGCAGGTAGACCTTCTTAGGAGTCCTAAAATTGTACCATGGGGTAGACTCTTATGATTAATTTTAAGGACAATCTTGCTTAATGCTGAAATTAGGAGGGATAGTATAAGGATGCTGAGTAGAACTGAAGACCCAAAGCCAAGTAAAATAGGTGATTAAAAACCCCTGTGTTCCAAGAAACCATATGCAGAACTCATTAAAGTGTAACCGAAACCATCTAGAGACTATCACCTCCAACAGCGTATTTAAAATGAGACTAGAAATTCAAGAAGGGTATTTAAGGAAACAGTAAGTGAGTGGCTTTTCTCCAGTCCTCTTAGCATCTTCTTGGGGTGGAACAGAGGCACTGTGATGCTGCTCTTGGGAAAAATTCATATGCCTCCCTTGGAATTTACAGGTGCTTGATATCAAAGAACCTGATGCCCACATCTTACCTGGGAAAGTATGAAGGAAAATGTGGCTGGGTCAGTCACAAGAGCAGTGCCAAGGTAGGGGGCCAGGACAGATGAGTACTGCCACCATTCAGTGAGCCAGGATGCAGTTGCTGGGGGCCAAGAGGACCGTGGGCAAGGTAGCTGAAGTCATCTTTCAGGGACGCTGCCCAGGAGGGTGGCCTGTGGGGGCAAAGGGATCCTGGAAGTAAGAGGCTTCAGGATTTCGCTTGGGTGGGAAAGCTAAGGGGATCAGAATTGATCAGCCAGAGTGTGTTATCAGAATCAGGAGACTGCCACCTAGAGGTCCCTGTGGACTATCCAGAGACCCAAAGAGCCCTTTACCCTTGTATATACAGCCCATAGAAGAGCCAGCACTTGGATGGCTGCCGTGACAGAGGCATGTTTTTCAATAGCAACGTTGACATGAGATGTTGCCCCTTTCCTATAATCTTCTATCTATCCCAGAGAAGTAAGCATAAGTATGCAAGAAGGGGGAGTGTATTAACTTAGGTTTTATGAGAGGAGTAGAATTACTGAGTGATATAGAAGAAAGGATTTGTTACAGGAATTAGACCTTACACATTGTGGGAGTTGGTAGAGAAATCTATGTGGGACTGTTGCTCTGTGTCTGGTGTTAAGGTCAATGTCTCTATAGGTCAGCTAGTCCAGCTTGTCAGGAAAGGCAGCTGGATATGAAGCGGGAGAGAGCAAGAACAAATTGGACCATGTGAGGTCAAACAGGAGCTCTCAACTCCTTCAACTTTGATGGCAAGGGTGACCTGTGAGAGAAGCTGTTATTGTCTGCTACAGAGCTGCACACACACCTGGCCCAGGACTTAGAGAAGCTAAAGGAGGGGATCCTGTTAAAGCTGGAGGAGCTGTGGGCCTGGATGCTGCCCATGCCAACAAGGGGATCAGCAACAATGCCTGTGAGCTGCTGCAGTGCCAGCTACTCCACTCCCACCTTCAGAGCATAAAAATGGTGGCTCCTTCACTTTCGTCTTGTGCAAATTTCTCATGTTCCACCCTCACACAGACCCATACAAAGAAAGGAATTCTGGGAAATGTAGTCCAGCTTAGCTAAGTGGCTGAGCCACAGGAGAAAGAGTAGAAAGAACTGTTATGGGTTCTTATCCATAAGATAAGTTCTCCAAGCCAGGGTCAGGCCTGAGCCAGGGGAAGGGGAGCTGTGAATTGGATCTGAGATTAAAGTATCGACTTAGATTGGAGTTTTAAATATCAAAATGGAGCTTGTTCTTAGACTGGCCTGAAAGTCACAAGATTTGCCTGAGATGTTTTCAGGAGGCAGGGAAACTTGTTTGCTGTAACAAGATTGAAAGCAGTGATGAAGGAAAATACAACCACTTCCTGTTTATACTCAATCAAGCTCAGCTTTTTAAATAAATCAGATCCACAGGCATTTAACTTGTGCAAATTCAACCAGATATATTGCTACATTTTTCCATGTCAGTCTTTTTCATATAATTTAAAATACTTAAAATTATATTTTACATCTACGCTTTAGTAAATATTCTCCATCGCTGTATATTTTAAATGTACATATAGAAATATATTTTACTATATAGGGTTGCACTGTATGTACGAAATCACCTATATTGTTTATTGTGGACAATTTAAGTGCTTTTCAAGGCTTATTTTCACAGTATGGGATCTTTACCTTATGTTCTGGTTGTAGAAACTAACATTCCATGTAAAATGAAGATGTAGCTCTTCTATACCCCAAATTTTAGGGGGAAGGAGAGTTAAGATGAAGAAAGCATATGGTTTTTAAACTCACTGATGTACCCAGTACATCTAGTTCATCCAGTTTATTGTGGATGATAGGTATGTTTTTACATTGTTACTTTATCAAATTATAACATGATAAAGATGAAAGGGACCTTAAAGATCATTAGTCATCCCTCATTTTAGAAGGAGGAATCCAGTCCCTAGAGTGGTAAAGTAATGTGCCCAGGGTGCCTTGGTGCCTTGGTGGCAGGTCCAGTACTAGAACTCAGTGCTCCCATATCAAAATTGACTTTCCCTTCCATTTGCCAAGCTGCCCTCCAACTCATGAGTCTCTCTAGCAGGCACTGTGGGCCTGATATGGTTTCAAGCCATCTAGGGACTGAGGTTCCCCACAGCCTGGGCCAGGCCATTGTCATTTGTACATTCTGGGGGCAAACAGGGATGCAGGCCTGATCTCAGAAATGACAAGGGCTCTTCCTGTCTGAGATCTGGTTTCACCTTCACTGCAGGATTCCCAGGGTGGATCAAATATTTTTTTCTTCTCATGTGTTCCCTTGTGTGGAGCACCAGCCACTTCCCTGGGTGTGTATGCTGCCAGCTGCCCTGCTATGGTTCAGGCCCCAGGACTGAAGCACATCTGATGACCACAGCCAAGACTGTGGCTGTGGGCAGATTGACTCCGAGGACGTAGTCCCAGCCATGAACAGTCTCTTTAAAACAGTGTTAGACAAGCAGTCTGATCCCATTGGTTTGAACTAACTCTTGAAATCAGCTTACCCCATACCTCCTCAGGCCTCCCTTGGGATTCTGTTCTCAGTGCTCATCTCAATAAAGGGTTATATTGTCCCTTAAGTGTTCTTTGTGAACAAGAATGAACATGTTCATCCACTCCCTCTGTGGCCCATCTGATTCCAGGGCAGATAGCACTTATAATGCTTCTCAGTCCCTTTGGGATGTCAGATACTGAATGCAATTCTTATTCCATCAGAGGTTCATCTTGATTTGGTAGCTATTCCTTCTAGAGTTTCAAAGCAGGTAAAATGAAACCTTCCTGTGACATTTGGAAACCACTTCTCAGCCCTTTTTCTGTACCTCAACTGAGAGAGAGAAGTAAGTGAAGTCTCTTGATATCCCCAAATTTCTAAGCATCATAGTGTTAGATAACCACATAAAATCTGGGCTTCAATTTTGTTTGTTTACACCTGCTGCTCAATGCTGCTCCCCCGACCATAGTGAGCATTGCTGCTGCATTTCCCAGCCTGAAAGAATTCATTTGCATCCTCCACTTTCCCTTAAGACAACATCAAAACATAACAATGCCCAAACAAACAGCAGCAATGCCTGTGAGTAGGGGGTTTTTCTACTTCGAATCAGTATTGCATTTTTCCTAAGTTGTTTATGGCAGCTGACCACATGAGGCTTCTCAAATAATCTGTTAATTGTAGGGAGCTGAAGATCTCTCTCATGGAACACACATCTGATTCAAGCCTTCTGCTCTTTCCAGCAGCTCTGACACTGTGATGATGATGCGATTGGCATATAAATCTTCTCTCTCACATTGGAGCAGGGAATAAAAACAGAGCATGCGCCAGGCCCTCAGGTATTGTGGGATAAAAAGAGGCAGCCACAGAGCCAGAATGGAGTGGATCCTGTGTTCCACCAGGGTATTTCCGAGGGTGATTTTCCAGTGGGGGTTGGGGGGAACACTGGAGAAGCTGCCATCATCAAATTGTCCTCTTTGTGTGTTCTGAAGTGTCCTTGAGGGCTTGGGAGGAGGCCAGGGATGATGATGCCAAATCTATTTTGACAGGTACATGTTTTTATGATGTTTTCCTAAGGGTTATTAGGGGAATTCAGAAGATGGGGGCTCAGCCTTTGATCACAACATAATATCAACAAGTGCTCAGAAATTGATTTAATAAGAGTTGGAAATGAAAATCTTTTCCTGGCTCCAGCTGGGCAAGTCTTAACAAATGATGATTAGGAAATATCAGTCTTCAAAGGGCTTTGTCTTCTTTTTTTGGGATCTAGGCCTCTCAGGCCAAGGGTACCCAATCATGTGCTAAACCCTTGTGTGGGAGACTGGGTGCCGAGGATACAGTATGAAGAAAGACAGACATATTAAAGAGACCTGAAGACATAAAGGAGGTTAAAGAAGAAACATATGACAACTCCTGGCTCTTTTGGAGTAGATCCTTCTGCATATATATTAAAATGTGTGTATACATATTGGGCCTTATATATGTTCTCATCCAAGCAGTGTCTTTGTCCAAACAGCCGAGTATTTTAAAGTCCAACCAAATATTTCAGATTTTCTATCTTTAGGCCAGTGGTTCTCACAGTGTGGTCCCTGGGCTAACAGCATCAGCATCACCTGGAATTTGTTAGAAATGCAGATTCTTGGGCCCCACCCTAGACCTGCCAAATCCAAATTTCTGGGGTGAGACTCGGCACTCTGTGTTTTTACAAGCCCCTCAGGAGATTTTGATGCATGCTCAAGTTTAAGAAACACTACTTTAGGAGAATCTGTGCTCATTACTTGTCCTTACCCTCCTCCAAATAGAAACCAACATGACCAAATGAAAATCAGGTGGAACACTCCACCCAGAGAAAATGGTGCAATTGTCCCATGTTCACTTGCTAAGGTTGCTCTGGTCTCTTCTAGCATCTTGATGGGAAAGTGGGTGGTGCAGGAAAAGAAAGATCTGCGGGCACAATGACCTGAGAGATTTTTAATAACTCTAATTCTGGTGAGCCTTTGTTCCACGAACCACTCACCTTTTCTTTGGCTTTGGGAGATTTCTTTCTTAAAAAAATAATTTGAGTTGCAAAGAAGCCTTATATTAGATTTCCATTACAGATGAAAGGGACATAGAGAATGGATTGTCTTATAAGATGTAATGCTGTATTGAGTTGAATGTCAAGTTAATGATCTATTTTCTTTGAAGTTAAGGTTATGGAAGATCTTGAATCAAAACTACTCAATGAGGCAGAAAGGCAGCAAATTCCTTTTAGTGATTTACTTGGTAACTTCGAGTAATTCCCCTGCTGTCTGCCTCATCTACTTGCCCTACTTCCTTAAATGACAGAACAGTGAAGACTGTTTGGTATTGATGGTGGTTCATAGATATAACTTCTCTTAAGCATGAATTTTTGGCATGAAGAATTTCCTATGTATATAGGGCAGACAAGAGCTTTAGTATGGTGAAAAGGGGGTCTTGGATGAAGTTCTGCCCAAGGAGAGAGAATTCCCCATTATGCCAATGGGCGAACACTGGAGCTATGCCAACTCCCTGCCTAATTGGATCCATTAATCTCTGCTGATAAGAGTTAGCCAATGTACAACCCAGGCCAAGTAACTAACAGTGAGTGAATCAATAAACATTTGTTGAGGACCAACTGAGTGTGGAAGATGCTGAGAGTTTAGGGTTCAGGGAGAAAAGAGATGTGCTGGATGTGCTACTTGCTTTCAAGGAACTTAAACTCTGAACAAATATGTCTCTTTGAGAAAGCTCAACAGAGAGACCAAATGTGGGTAATGTGGGCATTGTTAAAATGTAAATCTGAGCATGCCACTCCTCTGTGCAAAACTCTCCTGGATTTCCCATGCCTCTGTCCCTACTAGACCTTCCATATCTCAGTCCCGTGACCTGCAGGGTCCACATCTTCTGACCACATCTTCCTTCTACTTGCTTCTCATTCACTTGATTATTGGGGACCGTGTCAGGCAAAGTCCTGACTCCCTGCTTTTGGATTGACTGTTCTTTTTGTTTAGAATTCTTTCCCTTTTATGCTTGCCTTCCTTACCTTTCTTTCTTTTTAAAAAAAATTCCTTAGCATTGGGCACAATTTAATATACTCTGCATTTTTTATAGATCTCATTTGTTATTTGTGTCTTCCAGTAGAATGCAAAATCTATGAGGGCAGGATTCCCTGTTTCTTTTATTCAGACAATGAAGGAATGAATGAATGCATTTACATGGGCCAATGGATAGACAACAATTTTCAGCACTCTTCCTGTCACCTACTTCTTTACTGAAGAAGCGCAGCCTAGGATAGGAATTGGGATCAATATTTAAATTTATTCTCTACCAGAACAACTTTGACTAAAACCATTAGATTTTGCTTCTTAAAAGCTCATGATCAAAGTTCTTAGGTGAGAAAATAAATTAACCCCCAATCATGACTCAGTTTGCATGTGATGCTTTAAATTGTATTTTAGGATCAAATAAATTCTAGGACATGCTTCCTAGCCCCAAAACATGGACATTTCTTTTCCCTGTATTTAATATTATCCCAGAAGAGCTTCAATTCATTCTGTTAATTCATTGAAGCTATTATTTATTTATTGAGTACCTACTTTGTGCTCAATATTTCTCTGGGTGCTGGGGATACAGAAGTGGACAGAGAAGTCCAAAACTCCTGCCTTAATGGGGCTTACATTCAAGTGGGAGAGGTGGATTGTTACCCAAACAAATATGTACCATGTTAGGAGGTGATGAGTACTATGAAGAAAAAGAAAATTGGTATGCAACATGGGGAAGGACTGCTATTTTCATTAGAGTGGTCAGGGAAGGAAGGCCTCAATGACTAGGTGATTTTTGGCCGAGTCCTAGAAGATTGAGCCATTGAACCATGTGGCTATCAGGAGACTAGCTTTCTCTGCGGGGGAAATAGCATTTGCAAAGGCTCTCAGGTGGGACCATGGCTGGCATGTTTGAAGAATAGCAGGGAGGCTGGTGTGGCAGGGTAAGCAGAAGAAAGAGTGGTAAAAGATGACATTGGGGAAGTGGGTCATGTAAGATCTTAAAAGCTGTTGGGACTTTGGCTTTTATTCTGAGTGAGGTGAGAAGCCATTGGAGGACTTCAAACAGAAGGTTGATACTAACTGACTTGTGTTTTTAAAATATCAAGCTGCTTATTTGAATGGGGAGATACAGGGAGACCATGTGGGAGACTATTTCAGAATTTCAGGGGAGAGATGATGTTGGCTTGGACCAGGGTGGTAGCAGTAGAGGTGAGGAGAAGTAACTAAATTTCCATATATTTTGAAGTTAGAGCCAGCATGATTTCCTGACCTATTAAACGTGAGATTTGAGAGAATGAGTTGAATCAAGAATGACACAACGTCTTGACCTTAACCTCTGGAAGAACAGAGTCACCATTTACTGGGAAGGAGAAGACTGGGGAGGACTTGTTTGGAGTGAGGGTTGGAATCAGGAATTCAATTTGGGTCATGGTGAGTTTGAGATGCCTATTTGACATCCAAGTGGAGATATATATGCAGCAGGCAGGTAGATGGAAATCATTGATGTAACCAAGGAAGCTGGCACATTTTAGAGTGCCGGCACCTCCTGACTTAAGAGGAAAACTTGGCCATAACTCATCTTTTAGGCTGACTTTATTGAACATATTTTCCTCTAGTGCTGGGAGGGCCTTGGTGGTATCTGCAAACCTGTAATGCTTCATTTTGCTAAAAATCCACAACCCCATCAACTCTTTTTATTATTTTCAGGGGAGCAAAGGCTATAGATACTACATGAAATTTCTAATTAGGGTATCAGATCAGTATGAAATTTAAATTAACGTTTTTTATGTATACCCAGAGATAATAACCCATTAGTTTCTGGCTTTTTCTTCTCTACCAATTGGTTATGCATGTTTTCATTTCTATATTGTCAGTGAGAGTAATGGGGTGATCATCACAATCTAAGACAGTTTAAAGCACTTCTTAATGTGTGGTGCTAGGTGTGAGGTAAGAAGGGCCTTCTGACTTCTTACAGATCAAGTGTCCTTGGTGTGAGAAATGCCTAGAACCCAAGCTGACCATTGGTTTTCGTCTCAGACTTGGCAGCAGGTGAGTAAGGGAGAGTGGATTATCAATGATTGGCACACCATCTTTGCCATACTTTCCATAGGTTGTCAACCTGTATGTTAGAAACTATACAAAGCAGTTAACAGGCTTCTAGAGATAAAGATTACTATGTGTGTGTGTGTGTGTGTGTGTGTGTGTGTGTATTTATTAACAACTAATGAGCACTATGGTGGGCTGAATAATGGCCTCCCAAAGATGTTCACGTCCTAATCCCCAAAACCTGTGAATATGCTACTTTACATGGCAAAAGGGGCTTTACAGGTGTGATTAAGAACCTTATTAGAGGAAGATTATTCTGGATTATCTGGATGGGCCCAATATAATCACAAAGGACCGTGTAAGAGAAAGGGAGGAGAATCAGAGTCAAAGAATGATGATGGAAGCAGAGGCTGGAGTAATGAGGCCAAAGCCAAGGAATGCAGATGACCTCTGGAACCTGGAAGAGGCAAGGAATGGATTCTCCCCTGGAGCCTCCAGGAGGAACACAGACCTTCAGTGCCTTGATTTTAGCTCTGTAAGACCCATTTCAGACTTTTGACCTCCAGACCTATAAGACAATAAATGTGTGTTGTTTTAAGCCACTGAGTTTGTGGTAATTTCTTACAGCAGCAATAGGAAATTAATACAAGCACTTATGCACGAGGCACTGTGCTAAGCCCTTACATTTATTAGTTTACATAAACTTACAAACAGTACTCTGAGTAGTAGGTCCTATTAGTATTGTCCATTTTAAAGATGGTAAAACTGAGCTTCGGAGTAGTTTTGGCTAATGAATTCACCTGTGGTCACACAGTAAGTGGCAAAGCCAGGTTTTGAACCAAGATCTTTTTTACTCCTAAGTTGGAATTCCTAAATAATATATTATACTTCCTTTCTACATTTTTTGGTAGGAAAGTTGGAATTTCCTTTTAGAAATGCAGGGCAAAATTTACCAAACTGAAACCTTGAGGTCCCATGGCTGGTACATGGTAGATCTTAGGAGGTTTTTGTTGAATGGTCAAATTGCCAAGCCAGGCAGGCTGGTGGGACCACATGGAATATATGCTATTTCTTTTATGTATGTTGTTGCTTCTAAATTTATCTGGCTGCATATTTGCAGTCAGGCTTGGGTGGGAAGCCTCGGCAAGGTGACCAACCCCCCCCCACCAGTGTATGTCTCTTGGCATAGATATTTATATATAGAGTTACTTCCTGAGCTACCATGCAAATGCAGGGGGGTGTGAGCCCAAATAATTAAAATGCCTCAGAATAATCAGAAATCATTTCTCCTGGGCTTTTGCATGCATATGAATATCTTTATCTCCTGATAAGATTTATGTTAAGATGGCTTTGAATTTCCTGAATACATATCAGCCCACGTTCAGGGAAGTCTTCAGGTACAGGGTAAATGTGAAAGGAAAGCCAGGCTAGAGTGTAAATTTTTCTATTGATCATCCACAGGCTAGATAATCCACCTGAGCAGAATGGAGTTTCTTGGTTTGCCTTCCTGGTGTTTATTTGTGCAGATATTTATGTTGGCTCTGTCCTCTCTGGGGATTGGTTCTCTTGATAGACAAGGTCCCTTTGTACCTCCTGCACTCACCCTCTGCCCTTTCCCTGGCTTTGCTTGACATTTCCCAACACTTCTGCCCATTCTTGCCTGTGGTCACCAGTTTCTCTGCTACTAAGGCCACCTTCTCTGTTCCAATATTCCCAGTTATGGCCACTATTAGCTGAGGTCTCTGACCTTCAGTAAACCTTCAGCAGCAGTGCCTGAAGGGGTGGTCACCAGAGCTGGGACCCTACTCAATGTCCTTCTCCCTGTCCTCTCACATTTCTCCTTCCTACCTCTCAGGGTCACTTCTGTGAAAGTTGGAGCAAACAGATGCCTTTGTGGTATGAATTCCCAGGTGTCAGGAGCAAGGTCTCCTCAGGCTGAGACCCAGCATTCTGCGTGTAGTTCCTTGTGTTCCTTGAGCCATTGTTGGGCTAGTGGAGGAAGGGCTCACTTTTGGACCCTCTGCATCAGTCACACCTCAGCATGAATGAATTTGGGGCTCTTTCCTGAAAAGAAAGTTGATTGACTTTATTAACTAATTAACTAATCAGTTAATTACATTTTAGTGGAGAGGCCGAGGAAGTTATGAGAAGACTTGGCACATGGTTGGGGGTTTCAAAATGATTTGCATTGAAGGAGAGAGTTAGATTAGAAGAGAGAGGAAGGGGTCTGTCTTAGGATGGGGTCTTCAGGAAGCTAACTATAAGATTATTTTAGAGGTAGAGATCCCAGGAAACATGGGAGGGGGATAGATGATGAGATGGCAGACAATAACAAGTATGTAACCCTCAGCCAGTTACCATGGCAGGTGACTGGAATTCTGAGAGACAATGGGGGAACATGCCTCAGTTTTATCCCACCTGAGGGGTGGGGAAGCTGGAGTATTTGCCCCCAATTCCAGTATGCAACTGGTTGAGAGCTGCATCTGGAGACGTTAATTGCTCCCCACTTCTAGTTTGCCTGTGTTCAGGGAAAGCATTTGCTCTGAGCCTGAAAAAGCCCCCAGGCAGAAGTTGCAGGTGTTTGCTGTAAGAAGCTCTTGGCATGCAAGGGAATCTGAGATGTAAGCAGAGGACGTTGGGTGGGGCTGACAGCAGCTGATACAGTATCAGAGTAGCCAGGACAGATTCAGATGCAAATTCTCTTATTTCACAAGGGTTTTTTTTTTTTTTCATTTCAGCATCTTAATGAGGGTACAAATGTTTAGGTTATGTATATTGCCTTTGCCCCACCTGAGTCAGAGCTTCAACCGTGTCCATCCCCCAGACGGTGTGCACTACATCCATTAGGTGTGAATATACCCATCTCCTGCTCCCCCTCCCACCTGCCCAACACCCAATGAATGTAACTACTGTATGTGCACATAAGTGTTGATCAGTTAATACCAATTTGATGGTGAGTACATGTGGTGCTTGTTTTTCCATTCTTGGGATACTTCACTTAGTAGAATGGTCTCCAGCTCTGTCCAGAATAATACAAGAGGTGCTAGCAAGCTTGGGCCTGAAGCTCCTCAAACTACCTGGCCTCCAATAAAGGCCTTTGCAGGCAGTAAGTGCACAGTGCATATGAGGTGATGAATCAAATAAAGCTGCCCTGTGGCAGAGGTGGGACCCTCATCCCAGACATTACTAAGGACTATTTCTTTTGGGCCAGGCGTGTGCATCCTCCAAATGTGTTTTAAACTTGTTATAGAACCTGGGCTTTCTGAGAACAGAGACTTTTCCTGTTGCTGTTTCAGCTTAGCCCATAGTTTGCAGGTAATATATTTCAGTAACATTTAGAAAAATTTACTGCACAGCTTGTTCTACACACAAAAGCTAAATGTTAATGCAGTGTTTTACTAACTGTGCTAAAATCAGCTAGCCAGCTGGTGAATTACCCAGAGGCCCTTTACTGTTGAGACTCACATGGGGTTTTGTAGCCAGCCTGAATGTCATTTATGTAAAATCGCAGTGGTGATGTCAGGAGGGTGCTCTTTGGCTTTATGGCCGGACCAGGCAGATGAGGTATTTGCGCTGGGTTTGTCCTTATCCCCCAGCACATTCCCCTTCTCTAATAGTGCCAGGTGGATGTGTTCACCACGTGGAGGGCCCAGGGCATGGCAGAACCACATTGGGGCGCCAGCCAGGAGGCCTTCCTGTTCAGTGGGTTCATCATTAGCAGAAGGAGCCACAGATGTAGAATGAAAGTGAGAGGCTCAGCTCTGTCAGTCAGTCAGTCTAGCCTCTGGGTAGAAAGCAGAATAGTACCAGTATAGACACCAATGTGGCCGTCAGCACCAGGGAATCAGATTCTGTCTGGTAGACTTTAACGTTGAACTAGGACTCTGGATTTGGATTTTGGCCGTAAGGTTTTTCCCTGCCTTGGTTTGCCCTGTGATTATTTTCAGTGAGCCATTTTATGTCCTCAAAGTTCTGGCTTGCTTGTTTGTAGAACATGCAGTGAGTATACTTTACTGTTTTAGTATATGCTGGTACTGGGGTGCATGTTCATTCACATATTCATTCATTCACTCAATGCCTTGGGGACCCCTTCCCTAGATGCTGGGGATGTCGCTTGCAACTCAAAGAGTCTTCGATAATTCTCCCAGTAATACCCTGACCCATATTGGAGAAACTAGAGGCTGTGCTTCTAGTTACTTCTTTAGTAGTGGCTGAATCAGGTGCAAATAGTTTGGTTATTGTTGCCAGGTGGTGGTCTTTTAAAAGAATGTAATCTCGATACTGCTTCCTTTAGGAATTGGGGGATTCTCCTTATCTCTGGAAAGGCGAAATCTTATAGTTGATAGCCAGGTGGTTCTTGTTTCTTTTTGTTCTTTGTCGCACGTTCATATCCAGGGTTTGATCTGCTAGTTGAAACATTATTCTTACAATGACAAATCTTGCTTATAATCTCCAATTATTCTATCTAACATGTTCACTGACTTGGTTTGAGGAGTTTTCACCGTTTAGTTCATGTTCTGTGCTGGCTTCAGAAGCTGTCTACAATGGGAGTGATCGCAAGTGAATTGTAAACAGGAAGGAAATCTAAATGTGCATCCTGAGAGGCTGGGTGTGTATCAGCTTAAGATAGTGCAAAAGAAGACACATTACATGGAGCACACTCTTCTGCATTTGGAACTACCTTAATTTCACTCTTGCTTGTCTTTTTTTTTTTTTTATTGTTTTGCCTAAGGACACACAGATGAGATTCAAACCTAACTGCTTCACTCCAAAGTCCATACTCTCAAGTACTCATCTATAATGACTCACTTCTCATCTGTGGAATTACCATATCACGGTTACTTTTTGCATTTTAAAAATTGAACTTAAATTGGCATAAGTCTCTTAAACTGAATCTGTCTTTGTGTATACCAGTTCTAGGTATTAGAGGTATCTGTCTTGTAAGCAAGCCTATTTCAAGGGAGGAAGCTGAGAAGGAGGAATATCAATTATAACTAAGGTCTGTATTTTTTATTAGGATTACTTTTTTATATTTTATTGTTAATTGGCAAATAATAATTGTATATATTTAAGGGGTACAATGTGATGTTTTGATATGTATATACAATGTGGAATAAATAAATCAAGCTAATTAACTTATCCATCACCTCTCCTACTTATATTTTGGTGGTGAGAACATTTAAACTCTTTTAAAAATTTTGAAATATATGATACATTATTATTAACTATAGTTACCGTGCTGTGCAACAGATCACCAGAACTTATTCCTTCTAACTGAAACTTTGTACCCTGTGACCAACATCTCCTCTTTACTTACGCCCCTCACCCCCCAGCCCCTGGTAACCACCATTTTACTCTCTTAACTTTTTTAGATTCCATTTATAAATGAGATGATGTAGTATTTGTCATTCTGTGTCTGGCTTATTTCACTTAGCATAGTGTCCTCGAAGTTCATCCATGTTGTTGCAAATGACAGAAGTTCCTTCTTTTTATGGCTGTATAATATTCCCCTGTGTATATATGCCACATTTTCTTTATCCATTCATTTATGATGGACACATAGGTTGTTTCCATATCTTGACTATTGTGAATAATGCTGCAGTAAACATGGGAGCGCAGATGTCTCTTCTGCAGTTTCATGCATACTGATTTCCTTTCCTTTGAATATATATTAATATTTAGTAATGGGGTCACTGGATCATATGGTAATTCTATTTTTAGTTTTTTTGAGGAACTTCCATACTGTTCTCTATAATGGCTCTACTAGTTTACATTCCTACCAATAATGTACTAGGGTTCCTCTTTCTCTGCATCTTTGCCAACACTTATCTTTTGTCTTTTTGGTAATAGCCATTCTAACAGGTGTGAGGTGATGTCTCATTGTGGTTTTAATTTGCATTTCCATGATAATTAGTGATGAACATTTTTTCACATGTCTGTTGGCCATTCAATTGTCTTAACAGTAGAATGTTTGGCGATGTCATTCTGCCTCTACCTGCCCAGAGGGGAACAATTTAAACAGGGCATTTCTTTGCGATATTCATTTCATCATAATGAAAATTTTACCAAAGCAGTTTATCACTGGGAAACTGCTATAGTTTGCCCATTATCTGTTTTCCTTGTTCTTGTCTCTGTTTTTTCTTTTTTTTTTATTTCAGCATATTGTGGGGGTACAGATGTTTAGGTTACGTATGTTGCTCTTGCCCCCCCCCCCAGCTAAGTCCGAGTTTCAAATGGGTTGTTTTTTCTTTTTTAAATTTCAGAGTATTACGGGGGTACAAACTCCTTATTCTTCTCTTTCTCTAAATCACATTTCTCCTTCTGTGATTTGGAAAGTTTGGCTTATTCAACAGACAAAGTTGGAAGTAAAACCAGCCCTGGTCTGTGGTGGTTAGGGAATATCGAGGCTGTGGAAAGGAGGCAGAAAGAAATGTTTAGGGTAGAAATGGAAGTGCCTACCCTCTTTCTAGGTGAAGGGCCAGTTCTAGTGTACTGTGATAAGGGGTATCTGAATTCATGCTATTGGAGTGGTGGGGACATCTCATCACAAGATTTTATTATTATTATGCCTGCAATTCAGGGGGCTACCAGGAGGGGTTGACAGGCATATGTAACAACAGCTGCCTGAGGAAGAGCTGAGAGAGGCTGCTATAGTACCTGTCAAACAACTGTGCGTGTGAGAAAGAGAACTTTTATTCTAATATTGGTAAAGTGGTTAGATAAATCTATAATTGGTAAATATACAGGAATGTAGCTGAGAGTAAGAGTAAATGAAATAAAATACCTAAGTACAAGTTAAATTCTTTTTTTTTTTTTGTACACTTCAATTCTATTACTGCTGGTCTAACTACAGTCTTACTTTGTCATCTTAACTATCCAGCCTCCCAGCATTACTTAGGAGGATCACTAGCCATATTTCAATAAATAAATTAATCCCTGATGCAACTCATCATGGAGCATCTTCTTAGAGTTCCCAAGTAATAAACAACCCAATCACAATCCAATGCTTATCGATTACAGAATCCAATTAGAGACTCAAAGTTGAAATCAGTCTTTTTCAGGTGTTTCTCTTCTAATTTGGAGTTCTATGGGTATCTTGTAATACCTCAGTTTTCCTGCCTTGGAGACTGACTAGTTCTCTCATGGAGAAGGAGATCTAATAGGCAACTCAATATGTATTTTCCATACACAACTCAAAATACATTTTATCAGGCAATTCAAAACATACCTTCCAAATTTGATGAAAATTCATAGAAGTATTTCCACACGATGTGGCAGAAGTCAGACAGAAATTTGATTTTATTTATTTAGACAAGAAACCTTTGATTTTTTTTTACTCTATGCTTTATGTGTTCAGAGCTTTCCAATAGTTGCTTGTGATTGAAAGAAAGAATAAGGAGTATCTTTGGAGCTTCACATTCTCAGCATTCAGAGCAATATTAAGATCTTTTCAATACAGCCCCTAACAACCAATTGACTGGATTTTTCCAGAGCTTAAGAGCTACTTGATAGTTCCTTTGAATTTTTGGCCATCAAATTTAGGGTGCCTTCAATTCACATGTCCTGAAACCAAGAACCCATCTTTTTGTGTCCTGCTATGGGATGCAGAAGTGAAGAGCGTTAGATATTGCTTTTCTCCTGAACATCTTTGAGTAAAAAGAAGGTGGTTATAATATGTGGACAACTAGTTTTCAGATAGGGGTGGTGGTGAGGAATGGGAGTAGATGATTATACCTGGTTCTCTTTCATTTAGAAAGTGTGGTAGGAAAATCTGTTGAGATATGAAATTGTGCTTTGTTCTCACTATATTTTTGCCTCTTGGGTTCCAAGAAGGTTTGCTAGCCAGATCATTCCCCTGTCTTGGGGGAGATTTATGTCACAGGGCTAAGTACCCCACTGTGCTCTACTTTTCTTTCTGGCTTTCATTTTCAAGAGCCACAGCATGGAGTGTTAGGGGTTGAGGACAGAGTTGTATTTTCTTCCACCATTTGTTATGAAAAAATCTCAAACATGGCAAAATGAAAGAATTTTGCAGTGAATCCCATTACCTACCATCAAGGTTTTGCCATTAACATTCTATATACTTGCTTTATCACGTTCATCCATCCTCTTATCTACTCAGAGAGCTACATTTTTGAAAGCAGATTTAAAAGAACAGAAAGAAAAGAGGGAAACCTCTCAAAAACTGGAAAGGGGATGGTGGTTTGGGGCTGCATGGGTAATGGAAGCTCATGGTCTGGGTTTTCACTGTGCCTGGGATGTAGAAAAACCTGAGGGGCTAGAAGGTATGGAAGGGAAGTTGATCCCTAGGCACTGTGTGCCCAAATGTGGCATAGACATGGCAGATATGCATTCCAAGGACCATGGGAGCTCTAACACTTGTGGTAATGAACATGAATTGAAGACCAGTGGGCTTTTCCTGTCCTGTCCTTGGAAGGTTGCATCAAATTCTGCAGGAGTCAGGGAGAGGGAAATCTCTAATGACTGAGAGTTTTTCTTCAAGTCCAGTGGGTATGGGAACTCAGTGTTAGATGCAATTTTATTTTATTGTTCAGACAAGATCTCACTCTGTTGCTCATGCTGGAGTGCAGTGACATGATCATAGCTCATTGTCACCTCCAACTCCTGGGATCAAGTGATCCTTTTGCCTCAGCCTCCTGAGTAGCTGGGACTATAGGTGTGTGCTACCACACTTAGCTAATTTAAACATTTTTTTGTAGAGACAGGGTCATACTATGTTGCCCAGGCTTGTCTCAAACTCCTTGCCTCAAGCGATCCTGTCACCTTGGCCTCCCAAAGTGTTGGGATTACAGGTGTTAGCTACCATGTCCAACTGCAATTTTATTTTTGAAAAATAATGTACTTTTGTTTGCACACCTGGGTTTTTGGAGTCCAATTTACCTCTGTTATAAATCCACTTGTTTATAGAAACTTTACCTAGGGCTGTTTTTGAGCAATTAGATGATATAGGAAATAAAAAGATTCTTAAAGGTGTTTTTTCTCATTTCTGGTAAGCAGTGGTTCAAATGTCTCAAGAATAGAAGAAAATTTCTTTGAAGGTGTTGCCTGCTTCTGCTTGCTTAATTCAGAGCTATAGACTTAAATTCAGTCTTCAGTTCAATGTTACCTTTTAACCAGGGCAATTATTTTTTTTTAATTATCTACCTCCAGCTCCTGTTTAAGGGGGATGGGAGGTGTAATTCAAAATGTAGCTGTAGAAGGGGTGCATCAAAGCAAAAACCAATAATGAGCAGTGATTAGTTTCCTGGTTTTCACTGGATAAAACATGTCAAATTAAATGTTTCTTCACAAAGAATAGAAAATTATATCAATTTCATTCTTTGGTCCCAATCTCCTGTTTGGGAAGCAATTCTATTCAAAGAAACTCTCTTTAGAATAAAGCATTTTTAGGCTCCATTTTGTCCTAACCCCAAATACTGTTTGACTGCAAGATGTGATATGGAAGCTGTATGGATTAATGGATCTTTTCACATCCAGGGATGCTACTTGAATCATATTGTTACAAATCCAGAGGAGATAAAGTCTTTTCTGGCTCAACTAAGCATCTCTTGTCTGTGTTCTATAATAAATCACACATCGGGGGGGGGGGGGACTGATGCTTTAGCTCCAGGCTGTGGATTTCACTCTGTGCTTACTTCCCATTTCCTTTCCCAGCCTCTATTTTTCCATAAACGGATAGTGTCAGCTTAAGAAGCAGCTCCACTATTGGCCTGTGTGGAGCTACTCTGTTATGTGTGAGCAGATTTTTGAGCTATACTTTAGAAGATAAGGAAGGGTCGGGCAAGGAGCTGCAGAGACCTTGAGATTAAATTTAGTCCTGCCAGTCACAACGACAGGAGTGGTGAGGCTGGAGCAAGCTGACTGCTACTTTGGATACAACTCTATGCAGGCTACAGGTGCAGGGACAAGCCTTCTAGCCATGGAATGTCCCATATCCTCTGGACTCTGGGTTTTAGGATAGCCAGAAGTAAGAACTCTACACTGTACAAATATAGAAGCAGGTTAAATTAGAGGGAGATTAGCAAGGCTGTAGTATTATAAAATAAAGAGGATTGGCAGAGAACTTAGTCTAGAAAGTGCCCCCTTTAAGTTGCCCTCTAGTCTGGCTCATGCCTTTGTGTGTGCCATGAGTTGGCAAAGTGCCCCGTATAGTGCCTGGCACATCACACAAATCCTCAATAAATGTTTGAATGAATACCCACTATCCAAACAAAGCCAAGACACCCAAGACCTGTCTCTAGTTAGAGACCTCATATTTTCGTTCCTTTTTCGTTTAGCTAGACTTCTTAAGAGAATGTATAGTGAAGTATGCTTTGTTCTGACTATTTTGCTTTGGGTCTGTCAGGCAAAAGTCAGTTAGGCTAACCCACCATATACATGCTGGTCTCTGTTTGGTGAGTCAACTGGAATGTGGCAAGGAGCTTCTTACAATGCTTCAGATCCAGGAAGTGTTATTGACTTCCCTGGAACCCTGGATAGCAGGAAGAATGAGCTTTAAACAGTTAGAGACCCCTGTCACATGAGGGATTGAAGGATTGACTTAATGCTACCGGAATAGTCAAGGTAGAGTGTTACCAATTTATTGAGGCTCAGCATAGGAAATGTAGACTAGTGGTTAGAGAATAGAACAGAAGGCCATGGCATCTTAAAACATTTTTTAATTAACATAAATTGGCTAAAAATATAAATGTGTTAGCTGTGTTGGGTATATATTTCTAGAGGGGGCCAAGAAAGGGTCTGTGTCATTAGTCACATGACCCGTCATAGTTACTGAGCAGCTACTGTGATAGAGACCTGCCACTGTATAAGGTACTCCTGCATACAGAGTCAAATATGACATATGGCCTTCCAGGAGACAAAAGTGGGTTTTGATTTCCCAAATTCCAAAGTGTCATTTGGTTGTCTACAATAGAGGAAGAAAATATGAAGGAAGGCTCTGAGTTATCTTGAAGAATAATGATTAGGTCAGTAACTACTGTCAACAGTTTAGTGGGCATCCTTTAACCTTTTCTATGTGCTGCTAGCATATATGATTTTCTATTTGAGGATGTTCTCCAACCATAGGAGCATGTTCTGTCTGCCTATGAGACAAGCTGGCAGTGCCAGGGATTTAACAGACCCCACGAGCAGCCTTCTACCAATAGCTGATGGGTTTTAGTATGTAATACCCCAGCTTCTTACCTCTCAGTTGGGATAACTCTAAAGTGTGTTCAGTGGTGTCCCCAGAGGGATTAAGCTCCAGTTGCGCACAGTGGTAACCTCCTTGAAAACATATATTTTTATTGGCTTCCTTCCGTTCTCTGTCTCATACTTTTATTCCCCTATTAGTATTTCCCAAATAAATTACTTGCACTTGAATCATTGTATTAGGGTTTGTACATCAAGATATATATTAGTGTGTACATGTATGTATACATATATATACACACACCTTAGTATACAAGGTCTGTCTGGAAAGTATCCAGCCATTGTTAATATAACGAGAATGTTTGTGTGACATCGATGTAACCTGGTAGCCAAGACGAGTGGACTGTAATGCGCATGCATGAACAATGATGACTTCACTGTACTAGTCAGTGGGGCACTAGACACCATTGAGTGAGCATGTTTACTGTGTGGCCATCACATTAAAAATGACTGAGCAGGTAGAGCAATGAATCTGCATCGAATTTTGCATTAAGCTTGAACATTCCTCTGCGGAAACAATTTGGATAATTCAGAAGGCTTTTGGGGATGATGCAATGAAAACAGCACAAATAAAAGTGTGGCATAAATGCTTCAAAGATGGTCGAGAATCTGTTGAAAGTGATCCACATTCTGGATGACCTGCAACAAGCAGAACATCTGAGAATGTTGAATGTGTACAGGTTAGGTTAAGAGATGCTGGGAGAACTGTGTGAGGTCCCAAGGTGCCTACTTTGAAGGGGCCTGAGGAATCATTGTCCTATGTACAATGTTTCTTGTAGCTTGTGTCTTCTTCAATAAATTTCTCTATTTTTCATATTATATGGATAGATACTTTCCAGACAGACCTCATATATATGGTCATGCACCACATAATAACATCATTTTGGTCAACAACAGACTGCATGTATGATGGTGGTCCCACAAGATTATAATGGAGTTGAAAAATTCCTATTACCTAGTGACATCTTGATGATCCTGCCCCATGTAGGCCTAAGCTAATGTGTGTGTTTTTTAAAGAAAAAAGTTTTAAAAGTAAATAAAAAAATTTAAAAACAAAAGCTTATAAAGATATAAAGAAAGAAAATATTTTTGTACAATTGTACAATGTGTTTGTTTTAAGCTGTGTTATTACAAAAGAGTCAAAAAGTTTTAAAAAATTAAAAAGTTTTACTATAGTTTGAACATTTGACCATCTGAGCCTCATGTTGAAATTTGATCCCCAATGTTGGAGGTAGGGGCCTAATGGGAGGTGTTTGAGTCAGGGTGGATCCCTAATGAATGGCTTGGTGCCTTCCTCGTTGTAATGAGTAAGTTCTCAACCTATTAGTTCCTGGGAGAGCTGATTGTTAAAAAGAGCCTGGAAACCCCCCCCCCCATTCACTTGCTTCCTCTCTCACCATGTGACTGTGATCTCTGCACATGCTGATTCTGCTTTGCCTTCCACCGTGAGTGGAAGCAGCCTGAAGCCCTCACCAAGCAGCAGATGCTGATGCCATGCTTCTTGTACAGCCTGTGGAACTGTGAGTCAAATAAATCTCTTTTCTTTATAAATTACCCAGCCTCAGGTATTCCTTTATAGCAACACAAACAGGCTAAGACAAGATTATAAAGTAAAAAAAAATTATAGTAAGCTAAGGTTAGTTTATTATTGAAGAAAGAAACATTTTTCAATAAGTTTAGTGCAGCCTAAGTGTACAGTGTTTATAAAGTCTACAGTAGTCCACGGTAATGTTCTAGGGCTTCATGTTCACTCACTACTCACTCACTGACTCACCAGAGCAACTTCCAGTCCTGCAAGCCCCATTCATGGTAAATACCCTACAGAGGTGTACCATTTTTTATCTTTTATACCATATTTTATTGTACCTTTTTATGTTTAGATATGTTTAGATACACAAATACTTCCTATTGTGTTACAATTGCCTATGGTATTCAGAACAGTAACACACTGTACAGGTTTGTAGCCTAGGAGCAAATAGACTATACCATATAGCCTAGGTGTGTAATAGGCTATACCATCTAGGTTTATATAAGTCTGATGTTCACACAGTGACAAAATCACCTAATGATACATTTCTCAGAATGTATCCCCATTGCTAAGTGACACATGACTGTATGAGTATATACATAAGTAAATATATTTAAGTAAATGTGTTTTTCTACTTATTTATTAATAGAAAAATAAAAATAGCTATTAAAGATCTCACATCAGTATGTATAGATTTATCTTATTATTTTTAGTTATTCACAGTATGGATACATCCTGTGTGTCCATAGCATTTCACAGTATGGATTCAATCCTATTTTATTAACCATTTCTCTATCGAGGGAAATTTAGTTTTATTTTTCTGTGTTTTTTTCCCCCTCTCACTAACAATGAGGCTAAGAACTCCTGTTAAGAATCATTTTGCATTGTGTCTATTATAATGCTAGTACTGAGATAAACCCAAACTTGAATCCTTCTAAGAAGTTTATGGTGATAAATTTTAGCACATGTGCTTGAGGGTCAGGAATGTTTATGGGGATAGTATAATCATTTGCTGGAGATGACAGTGGTGTCTGCATAACTTATTCTCCTATTTCGTATGGGAAGAACCCTTTGTTCATTAGGTGCCTGCAAGTCCCAAATTCAGGTCCTAAAGGGAAGGGAAAGGTCAACTGTGATTACTTTGTGAATCTAGAAGAGCCAAAAGGAGGGCTAGAGATTAGGAAACTACTGGCTCTGCCAAAACATGAGGTGACACTAGGTTATGTAGGCTTCTCTGTCCTGTCTTTGAAATTCTCCATCTTTAAGAATCTTTGAATTTAAGAGCACCAGATTTGGTTTTAGTCCTTGCTCAACTGTTAATTGGAAGGGCCCTTAAGTGATCATGTGGAGTTACTTTCCCATTTTACATAAGTGGAAACTGAGGCCAACAGCAATTACATGATTGCCCAAGGTCACACAGTGAGATGATAGGTTATATGGAGTTGGGGACATTTATAATCAGGAATGTTCTTAGATTGCATTGAATTGAAAGGCATGGTCATCATCTACAGGACGATGACTCCAGATGTAAGCTCTGATGAATGTTGAAATGGAATTATCTTCGCTGGAGATTTAAAAAGGAAGAAGATACCACAGTATAATGTTCCAGGTATTTTAGATGCTATAGCTCTTCCTAGAAATGGGGTTACACTAGATCAATTAATAAATGATGTTTCTCAAACACCTGCTACAGGTGGCAGAGGCAGAGGAGGTCATACGTGATCTATGCCCTCCTGAAGCATATGGTCTACTTAGTAGCACGAACAGTCATCACCAAATAAGTGCTCAGAAGGCTGCAAGCAGAGCCGACTTATCCATTAAGCAAAACAGACACAGTAACTGAGACCTATTATACTTTTTAGGGGCTAATGAAAATGTTTTAATTTCTTTTACAATCAGAAGAAAAAGTGAACTTTTAGGTCAAGGAATATGTTTAAATAAATAATCCTATGTTCATCTTTATAACAATGGAGACATAAAATATATTTTTAAGTATTTTTGTATGGAGGAAGGGGTCCATGAAAGCAAAAGTATCTCGGGCTGCAGATGTCAAAATGTGGCCCTGGACCCAAGTGGTAAATCCCAAGTGAGAATTAGTGTATTTGTTTAAGCTATCATAATGAAGTACCACAAACTCGGTGGCTTAAACAACAGAAATGTATTGTCTCACAATTCTAGAGACTGCAAGTCTAAGATCAAGATGTCAGCAGGGTTGGTTCTTTCAGAGGACTGTGAGGGAAGGATCTGTTCCAGGCCTCTATCCTTGGTGTATAGATGCCTGTCTTCTCCCTGTCTCCTCACATTGTGTTTCTTCTGGGCCTGTCTCTCTTTCTTCCCATGGCATTCTTTTTAAGAACATCAGCCATCCTGGACTGGGGCCCACCCTAATGACCTCATCTTAACTAATTACATCTACAACTACTCTGTTTCCAAATAAAATCACATTCTGGGGTACTGGGGGTTAGGGTTTCAACATATGAATCTGGGGGAGGCGGACACAAATCAACCCATAACAGGTAGTGACAGTAATTACCCAGGAGGGTCAGAGCAGGAGAGGGTTGGACAGCCTGGATGCTGGAGGACAGAAGAGGGAGACTTGGGCCACTGTCAAAGGGTGATATAAGGAGAGGAGAAGAAAGAAAATGGTAATGGAACAGAATGAGGAGAGGGGGAAACTGCACTCACAGAGGATCCCAGGTGGAAATGCAGAGCACAATCTTCGGGGGACACAGAAGAGGCCAGTTTATCAGGTGCTAGGAAAGGAGCAAAGAGAAGGTTGGAAAGGGAACTGCGAGTTTTGCCCTGGAAAGCCTTGAGCATGGGCTAACTGGAAACACCAGAAGATGCAAGATTTCTGACAGTCTCTTCTGTTTAATTATGGCTTCCCTTCCCTCTTTTGTCTACTCAAACTAACTAGCTCAGGGAGATTTAAGAACCCAAAGGTTCATTTCTGTTTCAAAAGCTGTTGCTTGGTGATACACATTTTCTCATTTGTTTCCCCTCATTTTTGGCAACACCTTGTGGGACACCTTTATTCTATATTTCCATCTACTCATTGCATTTTTTCTGTAAATACACGAATTTATTAGAAACAATTGAAGTCCCAAAGTGTTTAAAAAGAGTTGGCTTATTACAGATAATCTTAAAATAGTAATTAATCCATGTGTGTTATTACTTAATTGGCACAACATTTCCTATATTAAGGGCATGGAGAGAGGGTATAGAAACCTTAGTCTGTCTCAGCTTTTATGTGAAACTCAGTCCCTTTGGAAAAACATCTGGGATTAATGTGGATGCTAAAACTGTTACCTCACACAAGAGTTTCATTTGCTTTTTCATGATAAAAATTTTCCCCTTATGGTTGCCCAGATCCACACGTATATTATTTAGGATCTGATGTAGCATGGGCACCATTTGTGGCCACATCCTCTGAAAACCACTTCAAGTGGGTTTCCAGAGCCTTTAAAAATAGGCTGGGTTCTGGCAAAGCTTACAAGCATAGGAGAAAAAAAAAGCAACAACTTAACTTTTTGAAAATAGTTTTAATTTTAGTCTCTTCTTCCTACTTTTGCTCCTTTATAGATCATCTCAGGATATTAGTAAATATTCTGAATTTCCTATTTGTTTGTTGTTTTTAAAAAATACATTCAGACTGATCATCCAATTACATTCTTCAGCTATAAAAATCCTGTTTTCTATATTGTTCTGATCTTTTAAAAGTGCTTAGCTCTGTATTTTCTGTACTCAGCAAACCAGTTTGTAGTGCTGATTGGCTCTTCCCACATGGTGACTGGACCACTCCTTAATCACCCCAGAGCAGTGGTGTGCTTCCTATCCAGTGGTGACATTAAAGCAAGTTGCTTCTAAATGGCTGTAAAGCATGTTGCCATGGCAATGGAGCTTTCCTGGTCAGCTGGAAAGGAAGTTCTTCAGCTCTGTCTGCACTGATTCTCAGACTTGGTGTGCCACAAGAAGAATCATCCTGACATTTGTTAATAATGCTCACTCCCAGACCCCACCCGTAGGCATTCTGATTCAGGAAGTTTGGGGGTGAGCCTGCATTTATAATCATCTTTCTGGGTAATGACCATTCAGGTGGCTCACAACCCCATCGTCAGAAAGACTGTGTTTAGCACCTACATATAGCCTAAGTTATGCCCCTAGATAGTGCTGATCTTTGTCACCATTGCGTCAGTGTCCAGGACTGCCCCCTCCTCCAAGTTGCTGAAGAATTTGGATTCTGCCTTTTTCAGGATCTTTATATGTGAGCGTCTGTTACACATATGCTTTGTGTTTACTCTCTAGTCTTCCAGGCCAAGATTCCCCAGCTCTAAAAGCAAGGTCATCTGTTAGTAATTCTCTGCTTTAATTAGCAAATAACCTACCTACCAAGGACATGCAATTGAATTAGCATATGCATCCTGAGAGGTTATGATTTCTTTCTGCCTGTGACTTCTGAGGATATTTCATCATGGTGTATCTAGGGGGAGGGAGGCCGTAAATGGAGTCCCTATGAAATCCCTTTGAAAAGACTAGCATATCATCTACATGAGAAAGCAACTCCTAGGGGCTTGACTAGAAGGGTGTATACGAATTTGAGAGTTCTTTTGATCCATTATGAATCTTAGGTTTTTCAAGGAATGAGGATCAAACTTATTGGTTTATGAGAATGGAAATCATGAATTCTTTGTTGAAAACAGTGATTAGTATCTTCACATTTTGCACCATCTGCCCTATTGTCTGGGTGCTTTTATCTTTATTGGTTACTCTGTAAATTTCCAGAGGGGAAGGCGAAATTTGGAATTGGCAATTAACTAACTGTGAAGGGGATGAAGTGGGATGGGTGGACAGTTGCAGTGTCACCATTGACTTAGAGGAGTGGGTAAGGCTTCTCAGCCCCTACCATTGTGGAAAACCTATTTCAGCCACCTCAGATGGATGAATATCTAACTATTTACTGATCAATTTGTCAACCTCTCAGCTTCTCAAAAGATGTCCTAGATAACCTTTCTTTTCTGTTTAACAATTGCTCATAAATTCAACGATATTTTTTCAACATGCATACATTGAAAGCACCAACCATGTCTCAGGTTTTGTGCTAGGTGCTATCTGAAATAGAGATAAAAACAATTCTTTCTTAAAAGTGTTTCAGCTTCACTTTTTTCCCCCCAAATGAGGTGGCTCAAACAGGACTTCACAGGGCATGTAGCAAATATTCCTGCTTGGAGCCTAAGATCTACCCAGGATAGCGCTGGGTGAGTACTTGTTTCTCAGTTCCCAGTGAGGATAGAGAATTGCGGATTCTAGTTTCCATTTTATGAAGGAGAATTATCCTTCAGAGCCCCAAAAACTCTTATTAAAGTGCTCTCAATCTTAAATCTCTTTTCCAAGCTGAATAAGTTCAGATGCCTTTGATCTCTCCCTTTGGGTCTGAGTTTTCAACTTTTCCAACCCTTATTGTTTTGAAATAAGTAAAGTTTGCTATAAACTGGACTGCAAACATATTTCTACTTGGAAATGACTTCAACAGCCACAAAACACAAGTGGATAGCAGTGTGGAGAAGAAATGGCACCAAGTGTGGGCTTTGGAGCCAGACGGATTTAGGTTCAAGTCTCATCTTGGCCAATTAGTAGTTATTGGAAACTGGGCATGATTCTTAATACCTGAGCCTCAGTTTCTTCTGTGAGAGGGGATAGTGATAGCTCCTTGAGGGGGGTCATTGTGATGATGAAATGAGATGCTCAGTATAAAGCACCTGTCGTATAAATGTCAGTTTCCTTTCTCAGCTTTCCTGCTACCCAAAATAAGAACATTTAAAGATGGAAATGCATTAAACGAAAGCTGTATGTCAAGAGGAGAAGGTGAGAGAGTTTGGGGCTTTAATGACCTTGATCTTTGGTTATTTATGGAGTTTTCTCTTGGTTTTAAGAAGATTTCAAATTAGGCTTCTAAAATCTATTTGCTTTTACAAGGAGAAGCAAAGTCAAACTCTTGGATATTTGCTTTATTGTTCTGCCCACCCATCACCTGGGCTCCCTCCCCAAACTCTTTATTTGAAATATAATAAAATACTGTGAAAATAAGGTAGTTGGTCAAATGCAGTCTTTAAAGCTATAATAGATGAGTATGCAGTAAGTCTTATTTAGAACTATATGTAAGAATCACTTGGGACCTCTGTAAAATTATACGTTCTGTCCCCACCTCAGACCTAGTAAATCCCAGACTCTGGGCATAGGGAGCTGGCATTGGAAAAGTCCCCTGGTGATATCAACAATAACCATTGCTTTAGGGCAGTGTTGGAAAACTTGGTGTCTCAGAATCACCTGGAGGGCTTAGGACCATTTCTTCCCTTCCTGCTCCTGCCAACCCTGATACTATAGGTCAGGGGTGGAGCCCAAGAATTGCATTTCTAACAAGATGATGACAATGCTACAGGTCTGGGGACCAACCTTTGCAGACCATTGATTTGAGGCTTCCTATTACATTAATACAGTAGGAGCTCAATTCTAACTTCAGCAACCCTAAACCATTTACTATACTTTCTGACCCAAAAGGGTAAAGTCTAGGGAAGAAGATACAAATAAATTAAGTATAAGCCTTTTAAGGACAGTGAAAAAAAGCAATTGTCAAAGCCTGTAAAGTTAAGAGGTGAAAATTACTGTCTTCAATGATGTGGATATTTTTATTTGTTATTTAATAAGACTAACTCCAGTGGTTTGCAGAGAAACTGGACTTCACACTTTACTAGTGAACGGTTTCTGTGAACACCAGGGTAGCCACCTCTAGAGGCGGGGACAGCCTCTCAAGGCCTCTGTCTCTGATCTCCTGACCGGCTATGGAGATATTAGGCACAGAGTCTGAGAGAAAACCACAGCCCCAAATGCCCTCTTATGGCGGTGGTGTGGGGTGAGGTACCCCTCTGACCTGTGCATGAGTGTTTCTGGTTTTCTTTTTTGTTTTTTTATATACTTTATTTTTTAGAGCAGTTTTAGATTCAGAGAAAAATTTAGGGGAAGGCACAGAGATTTCTTGTATACTTCCTACCCCTACACATGCATAGCCTCCCCCACTGTCAACATTCACCCACCAGAGTGTTACATGTTATTGTTACAATTGATGAACCTACACTGACATATCATTATCACTCAGAGTGCATAGTCTGCATTAGGGTTCCCTCTTAGTGTTGTATACTCTACTAGTTTGGATGAATGTATAATGACATGTTCGCACCATTATAGTATCACACAGATTGTTTCACTCCCCTAAAAATCTTCTGTGCTCTGCCTATTCATCCTTCAATGGGGTTTTTAAGAGTAAGAATAAAAAGAGTCTCAGGGCACAGCAAACACAAACGACAGATTTTCTGTTCTGCTTCCAGAAAAAGCAGAAAAGAGAGTAGGAAGCAATATTTTGAGTTACGAGAGGTAAAAGAGTGAAACAATGTATAGTTTTATTTTTCAATGTTTTAATCATATCTCTGTGGAAGTCGGCAACCTGAGCCTCCCAGCATCAGTCAAGTGGAAATGTGATTCCCAGGGTTGCAATGTCTGCAGGAGGATTAGGCTTCTTTGTGTAAAATATCATCTTACTTCTTGGGAGAGATCTTCAAACAATTCCTCAAAAAATGGATTTTTAATGGAGCTTGAAAGATAAAGCCATAATTTTCACATTGATGGAAAGTGAGAGGATGGAATATTCAGAACACATTTAAAGAAGTGGATGGAATTTTGAACACTGTAAAAAAATAAAATATAAAAAGAATCTGGGGGCTGGTATTGTACTATCTCACAGGAAATGAATATATGAATATATGAAGGAGTAGCAGAGTCTGAAAATTATATAGTTTGGTCAATTTGATTATCAGTGGGAGGATTATTCAGCTTGTTGATTATCTGCAACAAAATTTTAATCCCAGTATGGCTTCTTCAGCTTGCTTTGCCTGCAATTAGTTAGCATGTGCTTGGGGAATGCCAACCAACTCTAATATTAGCTCCAGGAAAACATAATCACCAAGGTAAATCTGCAGCTGCTGCGAGAATGAATGCGTCCCAAAGCCAGACGCCACTGGGTTTTATATTGGATGTGGTTTTGGATTATTCAGGCTATGAAAATGCAGATAATCAGGAATAGAGTGAAATTCCACTCCCCCGACCCCCTACCAGAATGTGGGACTTCCTTTTGGTCATCTTCCTGTAGTTCTGCTTTCCAGTGAGCTACATTTCTGCTCAGAACCTACTGAGCTAAGAGGTAGAAAGCTGGGATTTATGTCCAGATATGTGTCCCTGTGGCTCATACCCATGGTGGGACAACTATGAGCCACATTGGGCTTCCCCCACCACAGTTATTGTTAATTTCTATTGTCAATTTCAGGGGCATGTCAAGGGGCATTTCCAAATGCCCCTTATAGGTCACAGGCAAAGACAACTTTATCCCCAAGAAATTGTGTACATGTTAGTGAGCAGAAGGCCGTAATGGAGGGTGATATTGAGTTGAAGTTTAGCTATAAATAGAAATGTATTTTTCAGAGGAACAATTGTAAATTGAAATTGAAATTCCTCAAGAAAACAACACAAACTTTCCTCAGGGCCCCTCCCCCATCAGTTAGGATTAGGTTCAGCTGCATGTGACAGAATACCCAAAATAAAAGCCTAAAAAGATCTGAGTAAAAAAAAAGTGCAAGGTCCATTTCTTGCTTATGTAGGAGGAAGTTTTATGAAGTTGTCACAGTCATAGGCTCCCGCCCTGTCAATGCTCAGCAGATGGTTTTCACTGAGATGGTTGCTCGGGCTCCAGTCACCACTTTCACCTTTTAGCTGGCAGAAAAATGGAAGGATCAAGAAAGGGCATGCCCATTCTCTATAAGGGCCATTCCTGGAAGTTGCCCAGGACTCTTCAGCTTATGTCCCATTGACCAGAAGACTTATTCACGTGATCACATCTAGCTACAAGTGAGGCTGAGAGGTCTTTATTCTGGGTGGCCCCGTGCCCAGATAAAAATGGAGGATTCTGTTACTAAGAAAGAGGAGAACTGATATCAAGAGATAATTAACTGTCTCTGTCACACACTGCTTACCTTTTATTAAGGGCAAAGCAAACAGACCTCCAGCAGGGATGGTATTAGATTATATTACAGGTTGTCCTTATGTTTCACAGGAAGGGAAAACCTGTTGTCTTTCATTGTCCCTCTGTCCTTTCCCCTCTTCTGTTCTCCTTTCCCTGTGCCCTGAGCAACTATAGGCCTAGGCCACTTTGTAGGACTTAGTCAGGAATAATTGTGAGTCTTTGAAATAGAAAAAAAAAACTGAGTATCTTGTCTAGTGTATCTTTCATGGTTATCTCCACTATTCACTGTCTTTGAGATTTTTTACAACTCTGTAAGTTGTAGAAAACTCATAATAATGCAAATTATTTTTGCCCATAGAAATGCAAATTAGTTGTATCTGGTGGAATGCAATTGATTTTTGACTCATTTTACATCTATTTATAATTTTATTTCAGCATTCTTTATCTGCCTATGTATGTGTGGTGCTTTGAATTCCCCTTTGAACAGGCTGCAACATTTTACTGGTCCCCTCATTAATTAGTGAGTTAAATAAAATCTTTGACATGTGTTCATTCTGTATCTGTTAGAGAGTTATGTTCACATCCTCTTTTAAAAATTGTCCTTTAACACAATATTGAGCCTGATTCTGTGCCTGGTATCTTGGTATACTCTGATGTTCTTGATCCTCTTCATCCCAACAAACCTATTCCCTTGGGGTCATTAATGCACTCTGTCATACCTTTAGAAAACAGCTTAAAACATAACATCAATAATAATAGTAATGATAACATTATTTACTGAGTGCTAATTAGCCAGACACCATACATACCCAACTCATTTAACCTTCCTTACTCTACCCTGCTGACATGAGTATTATTATACCCATTTTTAGGTGTGAAAACTGAGGCTTGGAAGTAGTTCAACATCTTTTGCAAATTCACATAGCTGAAAAGTGGCAGAGGCTGGATCTGAGCTGAGGTTAAACTCCCAAGCCAGTATCCATTTCTCATTTTTCTGGGCTTGATAGTTAATGGCCTCAAGTGGCCACTGTTACTACTCCTTTCAGAGACATTTGTACATTAACAGAGAATACTCAAGGGAATGAATCTTTAATAGTGGATTTCAGACATTTTTTGGTGCTGTTGGTGCTGAGATGCTTCCTCAGGTAGCAATTTCAATCATCACATAGACTGCTCCCTGCCTTTTCAGCTATGAATAGAACTTACTCTACTCAGGGAGCAATGACCATTGGTGATGGTGGGAAGAACCTTAGGGGCTAGAGACCTGGCTTCAAGCTCCAACTCTGCTACCAACTAGCTATGGGACATACAATTATAGGGCCAGGAGGGTCTTCTCTGCGCATCTCACAAATGAAGAAACTGAGGGCCAAAGAAGCATTTCTGACTTTCAGAGATCTGCTTGCTAAAACAGCATGTGGCACAAAAGGTATTTAGATGGCAGTGATGAGGATCCAAGGGGAGACATCCAAGCAAGAGGAAAGTGTCTGAGATTTGGACTTGAAAGACTTGGGTTTGAGGGCTAACACTGCTGTGTGATGTTGGATATGTTACTTTGGATTTTTTTTTTTTTTGTCCAAGGGTCTTCATCTTTAAAGTCAAAAATATATGGTTTCCAGGATCTTTCTAGCACTAAAAGTCTTTGGCTCTTTGAATTGAATGCATCGTGGACTTTATTGTTATTGACTATACATATTATTATGTGTGAAGAAAAGGCAAATATCTCCCTTGTTCCACCACTGTACTTGGATTTTTCACATAATTATCTGATTTGATCCTTTTAACAATCCCTGAAGTAGGTTAGGAGAGTATTCCTATTTCTATTTTAGAGATGGATTTGAGGCCAAGAGGGGTTCAGTAATCTACCCAAATGCCATTTTTGACTTTCAGGGCCCCTGTGGGTGGATTTGGAGGGACGAGTTCCTGAACATGTTGGTGTATCAGAGGGCTTGGGGCCTTAGGGAAATGCTAAGTCCTCAAAGCTGTGATAAGAATTAAGCATAATTTCTAAATGTGATTTTAGTAATTGCAAGTTAAAACATTTGAAAAACTTATTTGAAGGAATTCTTTAGCTAGGAAGATAATAGTTGGCTTCATCTCTAAAATGGCATTAATAATACCTGTCTTGCAAGCTTGTTGTAAGAATTAGATGAGATAATGCATGCAAACCATCTAGAACTGTGTTGGGTACATATTGGGCATGAAAGACATCTAAAACCCTTCCGGGCACAGATTGGGTATACTCAAAGATTAACTGATGTCAGTACTGCTATGCAGACATAGTGAAAGAAATCTGCTCATGGTATCTATCAATGAGGCTGCCTTTGCCAATAGGCATTCAATTCCAGCATTTTGTATCAATACAATAACCCTATGAATATAGCTCACTTATCTCTAATTTAAAATCAAATAAAGTTCCTCTGGAGGAAAACAACCATCTAATAGCACGAGGATACAAATACATCATTGACTTGGGCAAGAGCACATCCATCTGTCTCTTTAATTTAAGCTGTTGGATTTGATGGAATGTTTTCAGCCTGCAGGAATTCACATATCATAGGGATTTTTAAAAACTACTTTCTTTTTTAGCATAAAACTAATATACTTGCAAAGTAAATATTTCAAGCAGAATGGGACTTTATAAAATAAAAACTGCTCTGTAGACTATTTTTTTTCTCTAACCCCCACCTCGCCCCTCAGTAATAACCCTGTTAGTCATTTTCAGAATCCTTCCAAGAATTTTTGATGCATATATGGTTGTACTTATTTGTATGTCTTCTTGAAAAAGCACGAATAGGATCACATTATTCTGTACCTTGTTTTTTTCTCTTAATAATATATATTGGAGATTATTCTAGATCAGCACATCTTTACTCATTTTGTTCTTTTTAGCATGACATACTACTCCAGGTATGGATATATCATAATTTATTTAATCTGTCCATTCCAGATGGTTACTTAGGTTATTTTCCTTTTTTCTTCTGTTATTAATACAAAGAAGACCACAATGAACAGCCCAATGATGTATTTGCATAATTGTGGGAGTATAACTAGGATTCTGTGTGGACATCTAATTGGGCTGCACATCATTAACTGGATGGATTGGAGGCTTGGAGATTCCAAAAAGACTAACTGTGACTCTTTACCACAATGTTTATGCCTTAATTGAAAGCAATGACTAATGGAGGGAATGTTAGAGATCATTTCAGCCCTCTTCCTCATGTGCAAATATTTATCAGGCTTTTCTCAGAAAATATTATCTTGTTAAGCCAGTATGGGTCACAATATTATAGTAAAACAAAATAAGGGATTTGAAAGGGCTCTTGGTGTTAGGTTTGTTCCAGGTGGGAACCCGAAAAGTATGTATAGGACAGAATGGGGTTAATGCAAAACTTAGGCTTGTAAAACAATAGCTGCAGGAGTCTGGGGAGTCCTTGGACCTTGTAAATCTAACAGACAGCTACAGCCAGCATTCCTTCCCCCTCCCTCCCTGATAGAGAAGAAAGCTATCCCTCCCTAGCTCTCCTGATAAGGACGATGCCAGAGCAGAAGGATGGATGCGACTGGGACAAAGGGGTCCTAGAAGTTGGTTATTTGAAAAAGAATTTATTACAAGCAGCTGTTCTGGCCTACTTACTTACTCCCCCACAGAAAACCCTCTATAAAACCCAAGGCTCTCCCCTTTGCTCTCGTGGATGCTTTTTTTGCCTCCACCCATCTGCACCCACGTGCTCAAAATAAACAGCATTTTGCTACACAGGAGACTTCATGTGTCCCTCTCTCAGCTCCGGACCTAACACTTGGAAAATCAAAAGTGCTATACAGGTGACTACTCCTGTTCTGATTAGCATTATGGTATTGGTTACTAGGATGTGCCACTGAGGTGGGGCTCACTGAGGCCTAACACTGAGTCCTTTCTGCTCTATTCTTCTCCCTCAACCTTCTAATCATCATTTATTGAATTATTAAATATGCTCAATTTGTCCTTCCTAGTTGGTCCAGTTCCTTCCATCCCCTTCTCCTTCCCACTACCTTTTTTCAACATGCCATCACATGTGACAATAGAGAGGCCTTTGCTATGTTCTAGGCATTGTGTTAGCAGGCTTAAGTACATTTTCTGAGGTAATCCTCTCAATGGGTCCATGAGGTAGGGATTGCTCTCCCCATTTCACAAGATGCGGGTGAGAAACAGGCTCAGAGATGTTAAGTGTTGTGCTCAAGATTACATAGCTTGTATTTAGTGGCCTGGGTTTGAAACTTGGATGTACTCAACCCCAAAGGCTATGTCCTTACCTCTATATCAACTGCCTTCTAATTGGTCTGTGTTCAGACCTATTTCTCCTTCTCTAGTTCAATTCCTCAGTCCTGCTAGATTAGGTTCCATAAAATATCACATAAACACAACATTTTTCTATTCAAAGGACTACAAAGACCTAATTCCCAAAGACTTGTCAGTTTTCTCATTGAAATGGAAATGTTAACCTGAAATTTAAAGCCTTTTGACCTCAAGACCCTACTTAAATTTCCATGAAAATTGTCTTCATCTCTTTGCCTCTTCGTAGTCCCAGGGGAAAGAATTTATATGGGAGAGTCAGACAGACCTGAGCTCTTCCCTACTCTACCACTTATTATCTGTGTGTGACCTTGGGCTAGTGAGGTAACCTTTCTGAGCCTTCGTTTCCTCATCTGTAAAATGGGGATAACATATCTACATTATCTAAAATCCTTACACCACCACTGGTTATGTAAAGGGCCAGGGAACTATTGTCGTTACCTATATTCTGTACCTAGCCTGTCACTCTGTACTTATTGGGTGATCAATGACAGCTACTTGAATGAATGGATTGGATGAAAGCTTTGATAGGTGGAATAAGCTGGGCCAGGCAGACTTTAGCAAGAGACCAGCTTGAGGACCTGGGGATGATGTATATTTATGTGCATAGGGGATGATAATGAGGAGAAAGATGAAAAAGAGGGGAGTCTCTGAGAGAACATATTTCTGAACAGAAAATCTGTCATGGATTGTGCTTCACCTCCAATGGAGAGTTGGGGACATTAAAGAAAAAGGCATTTATGTATTTGGCTCCTCCTTTCCATCAGGTCATACTTGGGCTAATTTCTTTGTACTTATCAGATGAGTAAAGTGAGGCACAACCTACATTCTGCAAGTCCCACGATACAGAACATGCATGGCTAAATTCTCCACATTACAGAATATTAGAGTCTGATATTCTCAAGAGGGAAAATGTATTAAAGGCATACTACTATTTGGAGGATTTTGACTGTTGTTCACTGTAGTTTCTTTGCATTTTCTGAAGGCCTTTATTTGCTCACTCCACAAAGGTAGGGTCCACTAATATTAAACGTAAACATGTTGATAGTAGATTTAGATTGACCATTTAAAAGTTACCTGGCTGGGGATTTGATGCTTCATAAGAGTGAGGAAGAAAACAAAAACAAAACAAAACAAAAACCTCAGGGAAATACTTTCCCAGTAATGTGGAATTGTAAATTGTTCTTTGTGTTATTATTTCACAGCTGGGTCAGTTCAATGTTTACAAAAATTTAAATTACTTTACATAGTCCTTTTAGATTTTGGACTGTGGGAGTTACAGTGTAAAATGGAGCAAGAGGCAATGTGGCCTAGGGAAACAAAGTTAAGGTGTAAAACAATAAAAGGTGAAAATGATCATCAAATAATATGAGTATGTTCAAATTCAAATGGTATTTTAGAAATAAGTAGATGTAAGCATATGAGGAATAAAACAGGTTTTTCCAGAAAAGCAAAATAAAAGTACAAGGACAGTGGAAAAACAGATCTGTTCATTTAATACCCGTTGGTATAAATGTTTGCTTCTCTGCATAATCTAGATATAAAAGCAAAAATGTAGTATGTTTTGTTCCATCTTGGAAGAAAACCAGTTGGCCCAGGACTCACCCCCATATGTGACACTTGCATGTGGATGCATAAGGTTGACCTGGGCAGAGAAGTGGGAGGGGGAAGGGATGGCGGGGTGACAAGAGTTTAGACCATCCCAGGGATGTGCTAGTGGAAACTCAGTGTGGTGAGGTCAAGAGAGGGAAGCAAAGAAGGGGTTTTGGTTTGGGTTATAGATACAAATATAATATATGCCTGGGTTTCTGAGAGCATCTGGAATGTTCTGCAGATGCAGTGGTTCCTCTTATTTATAAATAATTGAATGTTGGCAGTTTTGCATTTCTTATACTTCTCTGCCTATGTGCAGTGGTTCTCAACTTTAGCTGTATGTTAGAATCACTTAGGGAGCTTTTGTAAAATAGTTTGCCTGGGCCTTAATATAGACCAATTAAATCAGAAATTCTGGAGAGTAGAACCTTGGCATCTGTGTATGTGGTATTTTTAAAAGTTTTCTAGGTGATCCTGATGCACAATGAGGGTTAAATACTGGAGCAGAAGTATTGCTTTAAGTACAGTACTTGTGATTCATTTGAGATTAAAGCCAGCAACCTACTTTTAGAACTTCAGGGTTTCTGGTGGCCATAGAGACCTGGGATGGTCTTTAGGTCATAGCCCTTTGTGGGTTTTGGGATCCAAGAAGGAATCCTAGTTCCACCACTTGCTACATGTAGGCCTTGAGCAAGTTGCTTACTTATGTAAGCCTCAGTTTTCGCACCTGTAAATTGGGGATAACATCCATTTAACAGGGCCATTGAAAAGATTAAGCAAGAGAATGTACTTATGAATAAATTATCTGATACAAGCCGCCATTCATTCAACACTTTTCCACATGTTCATTGGGCTCTGCTCCATAAAAACCCAATGAAGATGTTTAAAATGCTCATCAAATCTGTAGATACAAAACTGGGAGATGTAGCTTAGATAAGAGATGTTAGAATCAAGATTCAAAAAGATTTTGATTGATTGGAAGGATGATCAACTCTTTCAAGGGATTTGAACTTAAAATATAATAAAAATAAATATAGAGCCATAATCTATAACAAGACAGGAAATGAAAGTAGTTCCAGTGCAAAAGGTCTGTGAGTTTCATGGACAACAGGTTTAATATGAAGTAGCTGTGTAGTGTAACTGTTGAGAATGCTCCGGTAGTTAGAGGTTGATTTAAGAGAAATGTAGGAAGCAGGTCTCATGCAGCCACAGACTTTCTGGGCCCTACCCTGGACTGAATCCCATCTTTAAAGCTCATTTATTCATTCAACAAACATTTATTGAAGACCTACTATGTGCAAGGCCCTGTTCTAGGCTCTGGGGATACAATGTCCTTAGCCCCCTGGAGCTTAAATTTTAGCCTCCTTTAACCAAGGAGGTGGGATAGGGAGATAATTCTCAAGTACATAGGGTATATGAGCTATTATAGATAAGAGCTATGGAAAAAAATGAACCAAGAAGAGATGAAAGGCCTTGCCATAAGTGGAAGGTCTTATTTGCAATTTTAAATAGGGTGGCCAGGGATGGCTTTATTGAAAAGGTAAGATTTGAGTAAAGTTTGAGGGAAGTAAAGAAGAAGATAAGTGGATATCTGGGGGGGAAGAACACTCCAGGTAGAGGAAACCGTTACTGAACCAAACTGGGATCCGCTCACCTGGCTCAGTAAAGCCAGACACTGAAATTGAGAGTTGCAGCAGGAGAAAGAGGCTTTATTGCAGGGCTCCATGCAAGGAGTACGGGCGGCTAATGTTTAAAACCTGAACTCCCAAAAAAAAAAAAAAAAAACAACCTGAACTCCTTGATGGCCTACCAGCCAGGGTTTTTAAAGGCAGGGGTACATTTTAGGCAGGTAAAATTGTAAATCAATACATGGAGGTTATACATTGGCCTGGCCCAAAAAGCCGGAATATCCTGAAGTGTGGGGGGCATAGGTGAATTCAGAGATTCTTGGATTAGTAGAAAGGCATGTTAAGATGGATGTGACAGGTCCCTGTTACCAAAAGCTCGGCACTTGCCCAGGAGGCCACATCAGAAGAATGAGGACAAGTGATTGAGGAGAAGGAAAGAGAAGTTTATTACTTTGCCAGCAGAGGAGGAAGATGGTAAATTATTATCTCAAAATTCAAATTCCTGTACATAAGCAGAAATACAGAGCTTTTAAAGGAGGGCCTTCAGTTCTAGGCTATTGTTGTTTAACTGTAGTTAATGATTCTAATCATCTTGGCTGAAGACAAAGCCATGGTCTCTGCCCACCTGGGAGGTCCACCCAGACCTCCCCCAGCCAGGCGCTGGGCCTGGGATGGAGCCCACAGTTTAGCTGAGCTATCTCCTGTAACACAAAGAACAAAAGACATTCCCCTGCCCTTCCTTACCACCTGCCTGAGATAGGGATGCAGGTCTCAGTTCCCAAAAAGAGTAGGGGAAGTTTTAAAGACAGAAAACATCTTTTGACCTTTTTTTCCCCAGGCCATTCCCTCTGTTACATATTCCCCACTCTCAATTTTATGCTTCCATATCTATGGGAGGAGGGGTCAGCGACTGATCTGTTACACCTCAGGGAAATTTTGAAGAAAGAATGGAGGTCAGAGTTCAATTCCTCAGTTCCCCCATTATCTGCATTTTCCACCTGTGGGTGAACATATGTTAAAGTGCCATTTTTTTAAGTTTCCATTAGAAACCGAAACACTTCATGACTCTGGCTCACTTGGAGGGCCATTGTTCTCATCAGGTGAACCATTGAGTTTTTAAGGCTAGCCAGGTGCCTAGAACTTACCTTGAAGGGACTCAAGATTTTCTTTTATTTCCATGCTGCACCCACTTACACCCAAAAGAGGGGTCCCCCCCTGTGTCAAAACCACAAGTGCAAAGATCTTGACGTGGGACATGCTTGTTTTATTCAAGAAAAATAAAAGAAGCCCTAATTGGAACATTACATCCAATCATAGGCCTTATCCTTACTGTTTTTAGCTGTGTAAAAGCAAAATATTTGGAAACAAAGCATTTGAAAAATACAAAAAAAAATTAAAGATAGTATAACTCATCCACTATTCAAATATTCTTGACGTTTTGGTATACTTCCTTCCAGCTTGTAAGTAGATCGACATGCAGAAGTAGCACAAAATAGCAAAGTTGAATTGAAATTTATTTTTTAGGAGCTCTCCAGGGCTCCATTGCTAGCTCTGGTGATTCAATTCTGTATTCCTAGCATCCGATATTCAAATGTGGGCCTCAGCATACTTTCAAGTTACTACAGGTTAAATCTAGCCTTTGAGTTATTTTCAAATAGTTGAAATCTCAAGTATTTATTTTGTAGATCCTTTACATTCAAGGATTTATAGTTTTTAAACTCTTTGCCACTTTGGCAGATGAAAAATGCCCTCTACTTTCAGCTTTCATTACTATTGGCATTGAGCATTCTTTTCTATGTTCATTGACCATTTGCAGTTCTTCTGTGATTTTCCTGCTTACCAATAGCTCTTTATAAGATATAGTACCTAAACTAGGGTGTTTCTAGAGGATGTTGAGCTGAATAGCAAAGACTATCATTTTATTCAAGGTTGTGACATTGAATAATAGATCATCACCATAAATGGCTACAACAGTTGCTCCCATCCCACATGCTCTTTTGCAGTGTGACATTACCTCTCCTCCTACCAACAGGTGGAGTGCATTTTCCCTTCCTTGAATTTTGGCTGGCCTTGTGACTCGCTTTTACTAACAGAATGTGGTAGGAGTGACAATGTGACTTCCCAGCCTAGGCTGTAGGAGATCTTGTAGCTTCTGTGAGAGAGGCTGTATGGAGAGAACCCAGGTGCCCACCTGACAGCTAGCACCAAGACTGTAGACATGTGAGGGAGTCCATCATGGATCCTCCAGGCCCAGTGGAGTCACATGAAACAATGATGAGCTATCCTGTTGACCTATTTAAATTCCTGATCCATAGAATAATGAGCAATAGAATGGTAGTTGTTTTTTAAACCACTAAGTTTTGGCATAGTTAGTTATATAGCAATAGATAATTAATACATAACAAATGTGGGGGCATGGAATTTGTATTCCCATTTCAAGCTCTGCTACAGGGAAGCAGGAGTAGACTTGTTCTATGGTTCTTAAAGAGCAGAACTAGAACCCACCTGAAGGCAGAGGTTACATGGAGGCATGTTCTTGGCTGGATACGAGAACTGACAAAGAGTGCATGTCAACAATGAATAGGTTATTTTGTGAGGCAGTGAGCTAACTGTCCCTGAAGGTACTACTAGAGAGGCTGGACAACCGTTGATCACAGACACTGTAATGGGATGAGTTATTGGGAGGCTAACTACATGATCTCTGAAGTCTCTCAAATCTTATGACTCCAACAGTCAGTGGATGGTAAGGGAAACTGTTTGGAAGCTGGGATTTGCAGTCAACAATTATTGCTAAAGGTTACTCAGAGATGAGTTTTCACCTTGTGGAATATCTTTTTTTCTCTCTTAGGTTCTTTTGCTGTTTTTTTTTTTTTTTTTTTTTGAGACAGAATCTAGCTCTGTTGCCTGGGCTAGAATGCCATGGCAACAGGCTAGCTCACAGCAACCTCGAACTCCTGGGCTCAAGCAATCCTCCTGCCTCAGCCTCCTGAGTAGCTGGGACTACAGGCATGTACCGCCACGCCCAGCTAATTTCTTTCTATTTTTACTAGAGACAGGGTCTCGCTCTTGCTCAGGCTGTTCTCGAACTCTTGGCCTCAAGCGATCCTCTCAGAGTGCTAGGATTACAGGCGTGAGCTACCACGCCCGGCCTTGCTGTTAATTTTTTAATAAGGAGATCAAAATGAATATAATGGTCAAGATATTAGGAAGTTTTAATTGTCATAAACATGCCAATTCGCAATAATAAAATGGAGCTATTACTTTATCTTTCCTATATCTGTAGTTTCTTTCTTTCTTTTTGAGACAAGAACTCCTGTGGTAAGAGTTGCCTTCTTCCCCATTCCCCACCTTCACTTTCATATGGAAGCCTTCTTCTATGAACTTAGATTTTATAGAGAAAGACAAAGGCACTTTTGAATGATAACAATGGTGAGTGTTTGGGTAAATAATAAACTGGTGAACTTTTATTTGGAGGATACGTTGCAAATGAAAGACCAAATTTTGCTAGCCACGAAATCATATGTACCCTTTTTGTTGCTTTTATAATTTTTCTTCTTTTCCTTCCCTTCTCATGGCTACAGACCCTACACAGAGGGAAAAAATGCTTAAACAGAGACCTGTAAGCTAGGTATTCATAACCTGTACCCATAATGAAATGTTAGAAGAAATCTATGACTGCAGTTAAAATAGTCAGATGGAAACTATAACCTCTAGATATTTCGTCGTCTCCTACAATTTTGGGAGTTTGGCTTTTGCAGTTCTGGAATATAAAAGGAAGAAAATATATTTTTTTCAGTTTTCTGTAATGAGAGACTATCACTCATACTTTGAATTTCTAAGACAATGGCAATAACATAAAATTTGGGGCCTGTCCACAAAGTTAGGAGGAGGTATGAGGAAGCCACCAACTTGGCAGTTCTTAGCTCATATTGAAAGTAGATATAAAAGTGGGCTCTATAATTATTTTCAGGCTGGGAATGTAATGTAAAAAGTAACATCCTCATTAGAGATATTTAGGTAAGAACTCCATAACTTACTGGGTAAGTTTGTTGAAGTTAAATAAACTTACATACCAACCCCAGGTATGGGTAGCCTGGTTTTCCTCAACAACTTTAGCTTTATGGGGTTGCTTTTCCCTTTAACAGTAAAATAAAAATAGCTTAAGCAGTTATTATACAAGTAACAATGGGATAAAATTTAAGATTGAGTGAAGCCCCAAGATGCAACAGATATAAAATTCTAAAGTAAAGTGCTAGACGAGAATGCAGTTTTAAACTGGTATTGCTAAGAATGGGTTCTGTGCTCCTTGAAAGTCCACCCTTCCCAGAAGTGACTGGGAGAGAACGGGGCTTCCCTACTCCCTTAGGCTAAGCCTAGTGAGGGGTTCTTCTGTAGGATGACTCAGAGGGTCTGACATGTGTTCCATTCAGTTGGGGACACAGTACCTGGGACCTGACCCTCGCCTGAGAATGCTGGAGCTGCCTACAGCATCATAATAGATGTGGCTATACTGTTCTATCCAGGGATTGATAGGGAAAGGGATGAGATAGAGTTTCTCAGGAATCAGACAGTTGTGGGCTGTTTGGCAAAGAGACCTAGCATGTGGCCTTCCAGGATTTTTTTTCTAATAGAGTGACCTCAGTAGCAATTACTGGGATGTGTATGCTAGTATTAATGGAAACTTTTCATTCTATTTAATTATGAGCACATATTCCAAACTTTTATTGCATTCATACATGCAAAGGAAGAGGACCTTCATTGATAAATTCAAAGATTCACTCTTGGTAGGGACATTTTATAGGGAAAGAGAATGGTTAGATAATAATCGTCGGTACAAAATACAATGACCGACTGGTTTAAGTCATTAGATTCTTGACTTATAGTCAGCAGCCAGTCATCTGGGTAAGTAATTAGTTTCCTAGAGCCAAGACTTAATTCCACTGAATTTATCAGAGAATTGATTAAGCATTTTTCAGGAAGGGAATTGGGAATTATATGCTGTAAAAAAAAAAAAAAAAGTTTTGTCCCAGACTGGGTTTGAATTAATTTTTATTTTACTTGAGATTCTTAGTTAGCGACTAAGGTAGTAATCACAAGTAATCATGGAGTTCAAAGATACAATTGCCTGAATGACAGAAACTGTAGAGAATTGCCTGGTGATTGGACTTTTTGAGGATGTCATGAAAGAAAGAGTCATTTTGAACATCTGCTAGGACCAGAGAGCCAAGAACCAGTTGTTTAAGTCAGCTTTTACAACTTCCACTTGCCACCACCATCACTGTGGTATATAGTCTCCAAATATGGCTGCGGAAAATTCCTACTATCCCTGTATATACATCCAGCTCCTTCCACAGAGAGGTGGAGTCTTTCTGTCTTCTCCTTGAATCTGGGCTGGCCTTGTGACTTGCTTTGACTAAGAGTATAGCAGAAGTGACTCTTAGTCTTTAAGGGGACTGGTAGCCTGGACTTTCTTTCTTTTAGAATCTAACAACTGGGTAAGAAATCTGAGTATCCTGGGATCACCACTTTTGAGGAAGCCCAAGCTAGCCCCATGGAGAGGTCATGTGGAGTGAGACACTTCCCTGGCCAGGTGCTAGGCATATGAATGAAAAAGCCATCTTGAATGTTCCAGCCTTAACAGATTCCATGTGAAGCAGATCTGCCCAGCTGAACCCAGACTAGATTGAAGAATTATGAGCTATAACGAGTCATTGTTGTTTTAAGCCAGTAAGTTTTTTTTTTTTTTAATTCAGCAGCAGACAACTGATGCACAACCACCCTGGAGGGGTTGGAACTTGGCTAGTTAGCTAGTGTGTGTGGGGGGAGGGTAGGGGAGTTGCAGGATGGGGTGGGAGAAAGAGAGGTGACATGCAAGGTGGAGAAGTAGACCAGAAGCCAACCTTGCACACCATCCTTCTGCAAGTGTCCTATCTGAAGCCCAAGCTGGGGAAATAAGAAGTTACAAGGTTAAATCAAGTATACAATTTTCCTTCCTGACTTAGACTAGACATTGAATTTCTGAATTGAGAGTCTTTGGGGTACAAAGTGAGCATAGGATTGTTTTTTACCTCAGAGTGAGCAGAAAATTCAGATTCAGGGGCCTGCAGACATTTTCATTCACAGGCATGGAGAGTAACCTCACCTAATTAACATTAATGGAACAGTGTGAGGACAATCAGATCATAGTAAAGGTGAACTTTCATTATTTCATGAATTGTGCTTGATCAAAGTATACTGATCACCCCTCACATGGCCAGAAGCCCAATAGCCCCCTTTTGTGGAAGAAGCTTACTTTTTCTTGAGTCCAAAACATTGCTCCAGTTTCTTGGCAGCCTCAGGTTTTTGACTCTCATACTGTGTTTTGTGGCTATTGCCCTTTCTGACACTCCAACTTTGACCCCCCCAAAGGAAAAGGTCTCCTTTTCTTCAATTTCAAAGCATCACCCCACCCAAGGCAGTTGTGTGCAGCAGCCCTTTGAGGTCTCAGCCACCACAGAAAACAACTTAAAATTGACTATTACAAATCCACATTCTTACAAGTCTTCAGCCAGTGAGAAATTCTCAGTGGCAGAAATGGCTGCTTCTTTCCTTAGATGCTCTCCCATTTTTCCTCTCTGGTATCCAGCTTCTGAACACCCACATTTCTATTCATTTCTAAAGCAGAAGAGTTCAGCTCCTCTCACCTACCTCAAACTACTTACCAGACTACTTTCACAGGCCCCCAAACTCATTAAGGCACTCTGCTACACATGTGACCACGCACACCATCTCAGGCTGATGATAATGGCCAACTATTAATAACATTTATTGTTTTCCCCAGAGGCCGGGTTCATGTGTTAAGTCATTTAATATCTTCTCCACAATGTGGATATCATAACAACCCCTTAATCTCATTTTATAGTTAAAGAAACTGGGGTGCAGAGAGATTAAATAAAGTATTCAGGTCGCACAGTTAGTTCCCTCAGCCAGGACTCAAATCCAGGGCAGTCTGTGCGGAGGCCACCAACTTTACCATGACACTAGCACTGCCTTTAAAATTATAACTCTTTAAATTTAAATTAAATCAGTCTTAAAATGATGCATCCTTAGTAAGGCCTCACTTCCCACTGGGCATTGTTGAAAAACTACATGCACATTTCTTCATCCCTTGTTTAGAACTAGTACTGAAGTGGAAAATTGGAAAATTTCACTAAAGTGGAATTCTTACAAAATTCCACTACTGAGTTTTTCTCCCTTGCGATCCTTCCCTGGGCCTCTTCCTCCTCCCCTGAGACCTTCCCCCCCCCCCCCCGCAGCTGCTGCCCCCATAAATCACCTGTAGCAATTAGCTTACCAGGCTGTAAAGTAGCTTAGGACTCTGCCTCACTAAAGTTAACCCTGTTGTAACCGTGCCCCTCCCCCTTAAGCAGAGTGTATAAAAGACTGCAATGCTCTTTGTCTGGTGCTCAGAATTTGGGGAGAGCAAATTCCCCTCTGGGCCAAATTTCCGGCCGGCGTGAAGTATAAAACCTGTTTTGCCAAATCTCTGAGTGTGTCTCTGGGTCTATTCCCAGTCAGCCCTGATGTAACAGTACCACAAAGGGCATGGATTAATTTTTCCCTTACTTCATGTTTATGTTTAATATAAAGAAACATTCAAAGGCAGATACAGAAATTGCGGCAATTTGAGATGTTGTGAGGTGACATTGGGAATTCGATATCTTACTCCCACCACCATCTCTTGCCTCTATTTGTGAGATACCTGGAGAAATCATATGCCTAGGAGAAAGGCTGGCAAACAGTGGCAAAGCAGTGGTTTCTGATGAGCTATGGCTTTCTCTCCAAACTCCAGCTGAACCCTGCTGAACCACTAGACTTTGGGGTCCTGGTTAGAGCCTAAAGGGTCTCCTTCCAAATCAGAATCTTACTCCCCGAAAGGCAAAGGGCACTCTAACTCCTACCTTGCCTTCCAGAGGAAAGAAGGAAACTTCTATTTCCTGTGCGTTCCTTAACAAATATGAGCTGAGTGCTATCTTACCCGCTAGGAAATGGGGAAAGAATTGAGAGCCTGATAGATGTTGTGCCTGCTGTTATGGAGCTCACAGCCTGGTAGGGTGACAGGCATGAAACAGAGCAGCACACAGTGATAATGATAAATTGGAATACGTGCTCTGAAGAGAAAGTACAGAATTTTATTTAGATTGGGGATGAGCTTGGGGGGAAGTTCATGGCAGGGGTATTCTGAGACCTTAGAGGCCTGCAGGAGCCATCCTGGTATAGTGTGTCCCACATAGAGGTAATAATAAGTGCAAGGCTTGCAGTCAAGAAAGAGTTTGATGAATTGCAGGCCCTGGACTGTGGCAGTGAAAATGAAGCAAGTAGCACATCAGATGGTTAGGCAATGGGGCAGGGCCTTTGAGACTACGATAAGTGTGAGGGTCACCCCCTTTCTGATAACCAGACCTACCTTCCTCCCCCATTCAATACGGTCCCAGTGGCCAAGGGATGGGGACATCCCACAAGCTAGGCCAATCAGAGTGTGTATCTTGAGGATCTGTATCTCAAGCAGAGTGGCCTAAGGACAGAGAGCCATCAGGGCTCAGCCATTCTGATGTCTTCACTGTTCTACAAGTTTCTGACTGAGCTTCCTAGGGTCACTGGATCTCCTGCCTTTCCCAAGCCTTGCTTATTGAGTTTTTCCTTCAATTCTGAAAAGTCTTTTTGGCTGAAGTTAGCCAGGGTTGATTTACGTGGCTTGTGACTGAAATAAGAGGCTGAGCAGGATAAAATCCCAGATCAGTAACAATCAAAGCAGTTTAGGAAGCCAGCAATGTTGACCTTTAGAGGCTAGCGTGTGCTAGACATGATCCAATGTGTTTAAAAAATCATTCTTGTTTTCCTGTTTCTTCTTTCTTCCTTTCTCCCCTCCCGCATAAGCCCCTAGGGATGTGTTCTATAGTTCAGGCTTAGCCTAGAGGGAAGGCAGGGCAGTTGCAGAAAATGAGACACAGACAAAAGCCTGCTTATCCCTAATGCCCTGCTGTAGGCAGGAGAGAGAACTTGATGGCCTGCTCATTCTCCCCTGCCATTCTCCCAGTAGAATTGGTCTAGATCTGTCCCATCCTTTGAGTAGGGTAAGAAATAGGAGACCTTTTAATACACAATGACTTCACCTGCTAGAAAATACGATCCATTTTGAGTCTTGCAATTTGGACAAACAGATTAGTATACATCCTTGTGGGTGGAGTGAAAGGCCTTGAGATTTTGATCCTTTGCAAGAAGAATGAAGGATAGAAATGAGACGGAGGACTTGCTTATCTTTCAAAGCCAGCAGAAGGTTTCTAGAGAGTTGTATCAATTGGCCAGCCCTCTGTCCATCCTTCCACTCCTCTTATTTTCCTGTGCCTGCCGGAGGGCAAATTTCTCCTATGATTCCAGACTACCCCAGGCCAGCTGGTCAGATTTCTGAGGCTCCCAGGGGAAGGATACAATAAATACCCCTTACCAAAAGTAATCTGAGGCTGGGGGTGCAGAGGAATTTGTGGTGCAAAAAGAATTTGCCCTTTTAACAACAAAATCCTGTGAAAGCTGAGTTCTCTAGGCTGAGGTATAAGCGGCGGGCTTCATTGGTAACCTGGAGAATAGTTCTAAATGGCTTGGGCCCACAGCCATGAGCAAAGGAACCCACCTCATTCTTGTTGAAGTTCCAGAACAGAAATTGGATAGACAGAGGATTTGAGTGGGTTGTTTGCCCAGGAGGGTCCCCTACTGAGGATGCCCTGAATTCCTTGCTCAGCCCACATATGTTTGCCTTCAGCTTACACCTGGGCCCTGATCCAATCGCCTGTGGACAGAGCAGGGACATAGAGCACCCTACCCTGATATGGTAAGTAGAGATGGGAAACTATGGTTGGGGCTGCTTTTCTCCTTAGGTGTCTGAAGGGCCCATGAGTCCTTGGAGCTCAACCTTCACCCAGTCTATCTTTGTGTCCTTCTGCTGGGCACCAGGGCCTTGAATCCCATCCCATATTATATATTAATATTTCCTCACCATTTAGTGACTCCAACTGTGTCCTCCCATGCCTTGAAATCTCATAGCTTTAGTATAGTTTTAGGGCCATAGCAACCATCAAGATTAGCTGCTCTATTCCATTGTATGGATGTGCCACAATTTGTTTAATCATTCCCCTGCTGATGTCACCTCCAGCTTTTGGCTATTTTGAATAAAGCCACTATAAACATTCATGTATAAGTTTTTGGGTGGACATATATTTTTATTTCTCTTTTTGTAAATATTTAGGGTTAGAATTGCTGGCTCAGGAGACTTATATTTTAATACTGACTCAGAACCAGTTTGTTGTTATTTTAAGCAAATTACATTCCTTTTCTTGTAAAAGGAAGGGGTTGGACTAGATGAATCCTTTTGAAACTGTGCTCCTTAAATCCTCCAGATTCTGAATTGGCTGATGGGGAGAGAGGGGGATGAACGGTGAAGGGGCTGAATCTCCACTCCTACTTCACCCAGGCAGCTTGACTGATGTCTAAGTGTTGTCTTTCCCCATTGGGATTCATTTGAACTAAGTATTCCTGACTAGGAATGTTTAAAGACAGTTGTCCTAGATGATCTCTAAGATTCCTTTCACTCTCTAAAATATTTGGAGTCTGTGAGAGAATGTGCCTTCTTCCAAACTTCCATGAGTAATGTTCTGGGAGCAACATCTACGGTCACAGAAGAGCAAGCTTAGGTGAAAAGCACCTCTCTTTATATATGGCAGAAGGTGACACTAAGTTGTAACTGAGCTGAAATACATCCTCAAATGGGCATATCAAACTTCTGTTCCACACAAGGTGGTATAAACGCATTTCTCCCTGTTGTACCTAGCTAAGCACAAGTATAGATACAGTATAGATACAGGAAATAATGCAAAAGGAAACCAAAGAAGTCTGAAAGGTGGTAAGAGGAAGGTGAACTGGTTTGGGACCCCAGAGTTAGAAGAACAACACAGCTGTAGGGTGTCTTATATCCCCTCACCCAACAGAAGAAGGTGACAAGGCCTGGTGTTTCTGAATCCCCAGCCTGGCAATAGAAGGAAGCCCAGGAAGGCTCGTACTATCCCTGGAACAAATGGAAGTTCCCTCTGACAACATCAGGCAAGCCCAGTACCAACAATCAGGGATTGATAGGGAGCATTGCAAATAATAAGTGGTCAGGGGGGATGCTCTCCTCCCCTGCCCAGCCTGAGACTTCCCTCCCCTCCTGAGAGATACCTAGGCACCAGCACAAGTGGCCCAGCAGGCCAGAAAACCTCTTTGTTCCTGTGGGCCTAAGACTTTCCTCCTTCATACAGAGACAAGCTGGCTGCCTGGCCTGGGGAAACATTTTCTGCCCCCTCAGGGAAACACGCAAGTGAAAAAATAGAAAGTCTCAGCAAAGAAATAGAACAGAAATTTTATGGAAAAGGATATATAAATGGTGAATAAGTATAAGGAAAGATGTTCATATGATTAGCCATCAGGGAAATGCAGACTAAAACCACAATGAAATATGACAATATACCTATCGGAATGGCTAAAATAATAGTGATGACACCAAATACTAGTGAAGATGTAGAGAAACTGGATCACTCATACATTGCTGGTGGGAATAGAAAAATGATGCAGCTACTCTGTAGAACAGTTTGGCAGTTTCTTAAAAAATAAATATACAATTACCATATGACCCAGCAATTGCATTCTTGGGCATTTAACACAGAGAAATGAAAACTTACATTCATATAAAAACTTGTACATGAATATTCATAGAAGATTTATTTATAATAGCCCTAAAGTGGAAACAGCTCAGATGTCGTTCAACTGGTAAATGGTTAAATAAAGAGCAGTACATCCATACCATGGAATACTACTCAGCAATAAAAAAGAATGAAGACTTGATATATGTGATGACTTGGATGAATTTCCAGAAAATTATTATTGAGTGAAAAAAGGCAATACCCAAATGTTATATACTATATGATTACATGTATATAATATTTTTGAAATGACAAAATTTTAGAAATGGAGAGCAGATTAATGGTTGCCAGGGGCTAAGAACTGAGGTAGGGGGAGAGGGAGGATGGGGGAGGAGCTAGAAGGAGCTAGGTATGGTTAGAAAAGGGCAACAGGAGGGATCCTTGTGGTGATGGAACTGTTCTGTATCTTGACTGTGGTAGTGGATGCATGGACCTTCACATGGGATAAAATCATATTTAAACACACACATGAGTACAAGTAAAATTGGGAAAATCTAAATAAGACGGGTAGATTTGTATCAATGCCACCACCCTAGTTGTGACATGGCACTACAGCTTTACAAGATGTTACCATTGGGGGAAACTGGGTAAAAGGTATGTGGGATTTCTCTGTATTATTTCCTAAAATTATCTCAAGAAAAAGTTCAATGAACAGGGAGAGCATTTCAGAAAGAAGGAAGTAGATGGTGTACGCAGACTGCAATCCTAGAAAGGACAAGTGTTTGAGAGAGTCCGGGTGGCTCTTCACTCCTAGAGAGAAGAGTGACTGTGGAGGTTTTCTTGACAGAATGTGAGATGCAGGTGGCCATGCTTTCCTGCTCCTGAAGAGAGTTCTTAAGTACCTAATGCTCTTTATTTAAATCTGAAAAATGAGGTAGCCTGTTTTTGTTTGGACCTGCCACTAAATTAGACTGTAATTAGTGAAGTATTTTCAGGAGCACTTGGGCTCTTACCATTTAGTCATATAGGATCTAGGATGTTTTAATCGCTCTTTTATAACAAGAGCCTTGACAGACACTTTTGTCTTCACACCATGTGTGAAAAAAAAAATCCACATCCCAAAACACTACAGCTTAGATGAAAAGCCCTTCTGAGAAAGGATGTTTTGAATATAACTTCACATCAATTGATGGAATTTAATTATATATGAGCACTTAAGTTTAGCACCTTGTAGCCAATTTTTACACTTGTGATTTTAGATTTCTTTAATACATTTACTCAGTATGCCAAATTTAACTTATTTTTTCTAAACAGTCTATGCAGAAGTTTCCTTTCCAAGGGAAGGCTGGCTACAGGAGACAGAGATGATTGAATTTGCGGGGCTGTTGAAAGTTGCCAAGAAGGGGTGATAAGGCAACAGTTCAGGGGATCTCTACTGAACACTGTAGTGCTTGGCTCAGACACCTCTTCAGCGCCAACATATTCATGCCCTACCTACTGGGAATATTGATCGAGGGTGGCCAGTGACTGGCTGAGCCTCTTGCCTTGATTTGGAATTAGTGGGAATAAAACTCCAAACTCTGTAAAATAATTTAAAGGGGTTTATTCTGAGCCAGTATAAGTGACCATGACCTAGGGATCTACAAACACAAGAAGCTTTGAGTAAGTGGTCTGGAGGTGGTTGGGTTATAGTTTGGTTTTATACATTTTAGGGAGACAGGAATTGCAGGTAAAATCATAAATCAATATATGGAAGGTGTACATTGGTTTGGCCCAAAAAGGCAGGACATCTTGAAATGGGAGCTTACAGGTTATAGGTGGGTTCAGACATTCTTTGATTTGTAATTGGTTAAAGAAATAAAGCTTTGTCTAAAAGTTTGGAATCAGTAGAAAAGAATGTTTTAAGTTAAGATAAGGAGTCTGGGAATCATGGACTCAAAGCGACATGTTAAGCAAATTGATGACCTGCAGGTGTGAATTAACCCTTGCCTTGCGTGGCTTTAGGTCCTGTTTGTAATTTGGTATCTAATTGCCACAAAATGTCTATTTTATCAGTCTTATGATCTGTATTTTAACATTAATGCTGGTCAGTTATAGTGTCTAAACTCCGAAAGGGAGGGGTGTAAGGAGGTGTATCTAACCTCCTTTTCTGTCATGTTTGGAAACTCAGTTTTAAGGTTTTTTTGGGGGGGTCCTTATGGCCAAGAGGGGGTCCATTCACTTGGCAAGGGGCTTAGGATTATACTTTTAGTTTATAGGACAACTCTATGGGCCATGCCAGCTCCAGGGAGCCCCATTAGGATTGGCTGAGGTCTCAGTTGCAACCACCTTGCAGACCAGTTTCACCTTCCTCACTCTCTTGCAGGTGTATCCGCTGAGGTCTCTCCCTAATAAACTCTCTGTATGCAATTCTCTGTCTCAGAGTCAGCTTCCAAGGAACCCAGTCTAAGAGAGTATATTTGACTGGATTCCCTAAAAGCAGAGCATGTAAGGAGGACTTGGGTTCACTTGGGTGGTCTAATAGGGAGATAATTCTAGGTATCGAGACTAAAGGAGCAGGAGGAGTGAAACAGGGAAGGATAAAGACCAATAAGTACATCATCAAGCTGGTTACTGCTGTGGGCAACTGGGGATCACATGTAGGGTGTGACTCAGATTTGTCTCACCAAATAATGAGATGCTGGGGCATTTATTCATAGACTACTGCCCCCATTTATTTAAGGAATATCCATAGAGACACTAACACCCCCAGACTTCTGGTTGTTCTGTGCACAAACTGAGTGATTTCTCGGGGTTTCTGAGAGTACCCTGATTGGGCAGAAATTGGGAGAGGCCCAGAAGGCCTTTGAGGTGGGATGCTTCCAAAATCAGAGGTAGCTGAGGGTCTGTGGTGTGGGGCACCAAAAGTGTCTGCTGCTCAGAGGAAGGAGCACCAGCCTTTTTATTTGACGGAAGTCAGAGGAGCTCATATAATATAGGTGAAATTTGCAGGGCAAACTAGATCTTTTCGCATTGAGACTGTGTGTGCGGCACTGAACTGGCAGTGGAAAGAAAGGATGCAAAAAAGTCAAAAGGAGACCAATTAAAAGGTCTTTTATTTACTTGCCTGCTGAGCTGGCTGAGCAGTCATTTTACTGGTCCCTCCTCTCTCTATGTAAAATTAGACATGTAAAAATGAGGTATAAGATGAAGTTCAAGGTCATCTAAACTGTATTAAGATGTGTTTATCTCCAGGAGCAGAAAGAAGACAAAATAAGATTGGTTCTGGCAGAAAAACGTACAGGAAAGAACTAATGGGAAAATACCAGTGGCTTATCTGTGTTCACTCTGAAACTTCTAGACTAGTGATTCTCAGAGTGTGTTCCCCAGATCAGCATCACTTGAGAACTTGTTAGAAGTGCAAATTGTCAGGCCTGTGCAGAGGTGGCCTTGGGGCCACAGGTGGCTTTCTGGATTCTTGAGTGTGGCCTTTTGACTGAATCCAAATTTTATGAACAAATTTTTTTAATAAAGGGATTTTTTCTGTGAAGTTTGGATTCGGTCAAGGGGCCACAGGTTCCCCACCCCTCTGTGGACCTGGAACTCTGTGCTTTGACCAGCCCTCCAGCGATTTCTGATGTGAGCTAAAGTCTAAGAATGATCTAATTCTAGGCCATTCATTTATACCTGTGATTTCAGCAACCAAACCATAAATCTAATTCACAAATTTTGCTCCAGGTAGGCCTTGTTTTGAAACAACATGGCATAAAGTGAAAGTTAGCCAACAAGCATTCCCTTTGTTAGTCCCTCTGTTGAGTAGGTATAACATGAAGAAAAATTTTAAAGATTTAAAAAACACCTAGAAGATGACTTTTATTTCGTCTTTTATACCTCTGTAGTGTGCCATTGCCTGTTTCTCTCTTCCCCGCCCAACAAACGCTGACTGATCATCTACAATATGCTAAGCATTCGTACAGATGTAAGGGATATAGCAGTGAATGAAATAGACACAAATTCTTGTCCTCATGGAACTTGAATTCTGGCATGTGGGTGATGCGGGGATGAGAAAATAGTCATTAAACACTATACAAATTACATATCATGTTAGTGGGTGGTAAGTGCTCTGGAGAAAAACAAAGCAGGCAAGTGAATAGGGAATGCTGGGGATGGTGGTGGGCGGGTTGCAATTTTAAATACGGTGGTCAGGGGAGACTTCATTGAGGTAACATTGGAACCCAGTTTTGAAGGAGATGAGGGAGGGAACCTGGCAGACAATTAGGGGAATGAACGTGCCAGGCAGAGGAGCATTAAGATCACACACATGCCCTGAGGTAGGAGTGTGCCTCTAGCGGTCAATGTCGGTTCTGAACCTAGGCATAGAGAAAATGCTATGTGACTAGAGAGCTTTATTGGTTTTTTTTTTTTATTTCAGCATATTATGGGGGTACTAGAGAGCTTTATTGTTAACTATTGGTGAGTGAACAATAAATCCCTAATTTGAAAGTAGAAACATTTGAATCTGAGTTTAAGTCCATTTAATATATAATATTTGTTTAGATGGCTACCACCATCCCTTTAAGCACAGACATAAATGCTTATGCATAAATAAACTGGTGTACACTTTATTTATATTATGTATTTATTGGTTTATCTGTACTTATATCTATACCTATTTGTGCAGTATATATTTGTAAAACTGATTTATAGTGCATAAATATAAATCAAACTGAGCTGCAGTTTTTTTTCCCCCTATTTTGGTTTTTATTCAGTAGAACAATGGCCCAAATAACAAATCTAGATAATTCTATCTGCTCACCACATTTAATATAAATTTATTGTGTTCCTATAGCATAACTATTAGATTTCTCCCCTCAATGTTATATATATTATGATTATATATGAGCTGCAGTTTTAAGGAAGCAAGGAGCCCTGAGTGGAAGACGGGACTTATTTTTTCTGCTAATAGGCAGAGCATTTAGAAAATGTCATGGAGCCTTCTTAAGTCACATTCAATGTTGTAAGCACAAGTTCTCAACCCAATAGGAGGAATTACAAGCAGTGAGTGAGGCTGGCCTGCCGGCCTTGCCTTGACATTTCCTTCCCTTTGTGGCTTTCATTGTGTAGGGCTTCAACTTGCTTTAGTCTCATTTCAGGTTCAAACAATTTCATATCATGAATAACCCCTTAGAAAAATTGTAATGTAGTGTATTCATGGAAACCCTTTCCTTTTGGTTATGTAAGAAAATTAGTAAGGCACTCAGGGTGGATAATTTCACCTGAGCTAATAAATCAGACAGCTCCTTACATCAAGGCAAATGGCAGTTGGCGCTGGAGAGCTGGGCTGGTAATAACGACAGGAGAGCTTCAAGTGATTATGAGAGAAGCCTGCTGATGTGCAGCTCTGGACTTTGCTGCATCAGCACTGAATGTCTTGATTCAGGTTAAACAAAAACCACCTCTGCTTGGAAGGAGCGGTCCTCAGCACACTCTTTCCTGACCAGTTTGCCAGAGATGATGATTTATTCAGCGTATTAGGCATAGGGGCGACTTTTCTAATCAGCACTAAGAAATATCTGCAAAGCAGTCTCCGTTCTCTGGAGAACGGTTACTCTCTTCATATGTTTCCAGACACTCCCTCAGCCTATGAAACTCTCTATGCACAGGTTTGAAGGAAATCTGTGAAATTGAATTACCATAGGGTCTACAACTACTGAATTCTGAGTGTTGGTTCAATACAATAAACGATGAACAATTCAACCCTGGATGATGCACCCTAGCTTGGCCTTGGAGAATTCCCCTTTTGAGGGATATTTAAGAAAGTGTGTGTAGGGAGAGGTTTTGAGCAAATTTGTCTGAAAACGACGGGAGGGTTGGACCAGCAATTCCCAACTTTTTTCAGGTACAAGAACGTCTTTAAAATTCAGATATTTAGGGAAGCTGCTGCTGATGGCAGTTCTTTCAGTACCCATTGATCAAAGAAATATATAATGGATATGATCATTTAAGAACATTATTTATTTAGGCTTTTAATTTCACTCATTACAACAGCATCTACAAATAATTTGAAAAGAATTAATAGCCCATATACATGTGAGGTATATAGTTTACTTAACTGGTCCACAGATGAGTGGACCCAATCTCCTGAAATGAAGCCCATAGCCCAGAGGTTGGGAATTTAAGATGAGGTGGCTTCTCAGAGTGAAATAGCTCTCCACCTTCACCCTTAACAACACAGTTTGTTGAATGCCTACACCAGCATTCTGGGGGATAAGGTAGGGACTACTGGAGCCTGCCCATTTGTGGCAAAGGGAAGAAAGCAGGACCCATCAGGGATCATTGTGCAAGTTTTTAAGCCTGGTGTCACCAAGCCATATCCACATTGTATTGCCAGAGGGTCACCAGATTTTGCTCAGGATGACTTCTTGCTGTTTTCTCTTCCCTGAGAGGATTTCTTTAAGTCTTAAGATCATTGCGGTCCAATGTCATCATTTATAATCTCTTCTGTAAGGATCTCTTTCTTGTGTCACTCGTATATGGAGAGTGCTTCCTTTTAAGAACAAAAGGCTGAGTGTGGATTTTATTCTGAAAGGACAACCTAATTGGAATAAAGTCCTCACAGACTCTGTAGCTGATGTTGGTAAGTCTTTATTTTATTTTTTAAATCTAACCATATATATAAACTTGGATTTCAAAACAAGAAATTTGCTCTTCCCAAAATGTTAGTGAAATGGCCTTGGAGGGGCTCCATTTGCTTCTCTCACTCCTGTGATGAGTGTGTGTGTTTTATACATCCTGTCACACGTAGGATTCACACAGACCTTTTAAAGTTAATTAAAAAGCCTTCTATGGGCTGCCAGATCTGGGCAGGAGTGTTCCTCTGTAACCTTTTGTACCAGATTAAAAACCTCTGACAATCAGGGATGTTGCCAAATTTCAAATGAAGTGTTCAGAGTAAATTCAATAAGCTGCACAATTCAGTCAGCTTCAGAGTGACTTGTGTTTCTGGTTCAGCAAGAGCCAGGGGATTGATGGGGACTGCACTCCTTCCTTTGAAGACTTCCTTACTTACCACCTTGTTCTTTTCAATAATGCCCCTCCCCTGGCCCCCACAGACTACCCATAGTATTTACAACCATAGGAAGGTGTTGCCCAAAGTCTTATGGGTATGCCTTTGACAAAAGTGTTCCCTGTTATGTGCAGTTTGGGAAACTCTGCATACCCTATTCCCTGCTTAGAGATGCACGATGCATGATTGCATATCAAACCTGAGCTTTTCTGCAGAAAACTGGTTCATTTTGCTTAGCACAGTGTTTTCTAGGTATATTTGACCATACTACCTATTTTCCCCCAATAACCTTTAACAGCTTCCCAAAGTGCTCACAATATCCCACAAAGGACTAGGTCGAAGGCTCTGTGAAAATGAATCCTCTGACACATAAATCTTGTAAAAGTCATGGGTTCCTGTGATAAGCACAAAGGATATATTCCCACAAGAACATACCAGGAGACACCGGGCTGAGGAGGGATATTTGGTGAGCAGACTTCTGAGCTTCCCCCTGTTTCTTGCAGAAGACCTACTCTGGTTGGTGGGATGGAATAGTCTGTCTCTTCTGAAAGAGATTCTGCCAGGTCACAGGACCAAGCCCCTCATGTTCCTAAATGTATCGTTCTAAGATACCACCTCATAGGTATGGTTGCAAAAACTGTCTTTAACAAACCACACCACCACGGTTTGCCATCCAGCTACAATTTCTTTCTATACTACTTGTAGTGCCATATTGCTCTTTTGCCCACTGTGCATATAGTGATGAACAGGCATCACCTATATGCAGTGGCATTGCAACTGCATAAGAAAGACCAGGCTGTGGGCACATGTGCTTAGTTCCTTATGAGGTATAAGTGGAACTTAGCACAGCATGACTGGCCAGGGTGTATTGCAGAACTAATATTCTGTGGAGGATATTTTGACCTGTTGTTACCAGTTCCCAAGCTCCCTAACTGTTTAGGTTAGTAAAATTTGAACACTAAACATAATTTGAATTCTTTAGTAAGGACAGAGCCAGGGTCCTGGCAGAAAACAAGTGGCACTCTCAGAGGAGTTTAACTGCAAGAGAATTTAACAGAGCACTTGTAGAGGTGGGGGTGAGATTAAGGTAACCAACAAGGGATAGGAAAGCACCTAGAGAATAGCAACACCAGGAAGCTGTTACTACCTTAGGTCTTCTCATTTTGAAGCCAATTCATCCTTTTTCATGAAAAAAAACCTAAATGACAGTGTTTCAAATGCTATATTTGAAAACCATACCAGAGTCAAATACAATTCTGAGTTTTGTAGAAGGAACCATGTCCAAGGACAAATTTCAAAGTTAAACCTCTCTCTTATTGTAGGTCAAGGAAATAATAAACAATTAACTATAGGCATGCATAGGTCAGCTCTGGAGAACAGGGAGAACCTTGTGGAAGTTTAACTGTGTGCTACTTTTTACCCTCCCCTGACTCTATTTTCATATTGGGCAATATGAAGTATAAAAGCAAATTTGAGTGTATTTGTATACACAAGGAGTGCAATGCGCACTACCCGAAGGATGGACATATTTGAAACACGGACTTCGGTGGGGGGGG
>NW_012143634.1:4021405-4033935 GCF_000956105.1 Propithecus coquereli | reverse complement strand
AATAGCTAGTTCAAGTAAGGAATGCCATACCCATGTGATCAGAATTCCAGATGGATATAGCTGCATGATTTTTAAAAATTAAGTAATAATGATGAAGCATAGATTGTTAGCTTTATAAAAATGTGGATTTTGATATAAGTACCAAAGCAGTCCCAAAATAGTTTAATCAACTTTATTCATACAAATTCACACATTTCTAGGTCAAGTGCTGGTCATTAATCAATCTTCAGGAAAGTTGATGTAGATCTTGACATTTTACAGATTGAATGGGATCTAACTTCTCCAGAAGAGCTTAATTGAAGTACTTTTAGATTCATTTGTCATTTCTAGACCTTTTCTCCCTCCCCATCTCTTTTGAGAGTGTACTATCCTTTCCTTTTTTTCCTTGGAATCATTTGTTAACCTCCCATGTACTCCCCTCCTTGTTTATTAAAGATTTAGTTCCTATGTCATACTTTTCACAGTTTTTCCCCTATTATTCTGGGAGCAGGTGAAATAAGCCCCATAGAGGACCCATCCAACTTCCTCAGTTCTTTGACCTCTTCATCTTCAGTAGCTTTCTCACCCATTCTCCCTCAGCCACCCAATCCCACAAACACTGGACGTCATCATCATTGAAAACCACACCATCTCCATGGTTACTCTTTAAATATTGCACTCTATTCACAACTTTGTACCTTTCCAGCTTATTGCTCAAATGCACCTGCTATAATAGTTTTTTTAACTTCAACAAGTCCCTCAATCCATTGACCTCTCCACTCTTCCCCTGTGTACCACCCTCCTCCTGATCTTACTTCCTTCTTTATCCAGCATAGATTAGATGGTTCTCATCAATATAATTATTCCCTTTTAAATGTTTTTAATCACCCTTTTCCCCTTTCCTTCAGTCTCTGTCACTTGGCAAAACTACTTCCTGGGTGAACCCAACCATTGTCATGTTTATGTGGGTCATTTATGTAACTCACCATTGTTAAAGGAACCTCCACAAGAGAGTAAATTATTACCATACATTTACGATCACCAAGCCCAGCCAGGCCTCTGACACTGCCTAGCAAGCCCACTCGCTCATCCCCTACTTTCTGAAGTCACTATCTCACACCTTTTGTATCTTCCTCAAACTTCTGATTATCTCTTCCATCCCCACTCTCCTCTCATTCCTAGTGGATGACTTCACACTTCATACAGAAATTGGACACTATCAGAAGAGTACTCACTCAGCCTCTGGCCACTGACTTTCAAAATCTACTTGAATTTTAACTCATTGCTCATTTATCTCTTCCTTTTACAGTGGACAAAGCACTCTTCCTTATATAAAAGGTCAAACCCTCTACTCTCTTTTAGATTTCATCATTCCTGTTTTCTGGTAGAACCTAATTTCATTATTTTTCTTTTTTCTTTCTTGTCTTTAGCCTATTAATTTATCTTCTAGATTATTCTAAAACATTAAACTTGATTAAGCAATGATATCGAAGCAAACATATACACATGCTCACCCCACTTCTCCCAGACAATATATTCCTATCTAGCTCCCATCCTATATCTCTCTGTTTCTTTGAAACTAAGCTTTCTAAAATGGTACCTTACACTCACTATCTCTGTTTCATTGTCTCCTATTTATTTTTTGTCATAGATGTTACTAGATATCACCAATGTCTGGTTCTCTTTTTCCTCAGCAGGTGGAAATCATTTTTCTGACTCCTTTGCAGTATGGAAGCACGTGAGTAGTCTGTCCAAGAGTGAGTGCATGGGTCTTCATGCTTTCTTCTCCTGCCACAGCCACTGAGGCAGGTGAGAATGTAGACGGTTCAACTTTAGGATGATAGAACCTCTATCACTCTAGGTAACCCAGTGACTATAGCAGAAACCCCTGCCGATCTACATAGTACATGTTGCATAAGCAGGAAATAGGTTTTTTTGTGTTAAACCCCTGAAATTTTGGAGTTGATTTTTACAACAATAATACCTAGCTTATAGTGACTAATTCAGTCTTTGATTCACTCCACTCTGGCATTTTACCTGACTACCATCTGCCAAAACTACTTTTGATAAGGTCACTGATGTCCTTCATATTGCTAAACACAATGAATATTTTTCAACCCTGTCTTAATTGACCTCTTAGCAGTATTCAATGCAGTCTATCATTCTTCCATCCTAAAATATTCGATTCCCTTGGCTTCTACAAGATCGTATTCTCCTTGGCCACTCCTCCTTGGTTATGTTACATGGCTCCTTCTTTTTTTTTCTTATCTTTACTTGTTAAAAGTCATGTGGAGCTAAACATTGCCAGAGTATGGCCACATGGTCAGAAGTTTCAGTTTAACCCTAGAATTCATATATATCTTCAAATTCTAGGGACTGCTATATGTCTTCTTAGAGGGGCATAGTCCATGTCTGGCCTAAACAGTTCCTCTTGAAACTGAATCATACATATAGGACAGATGCTTAACAATTCAGCTTTGTTGTGAAGCCTGTCTTTTAAAGAAAGCTGCAGAAATGTAAAGTATCATTTAATGCATGAAAGTATTTGAATCTCCTCTAAAATTGTAATTTTATTTCTAATAGATGATCTATAATTTTTAAAGTCTGCTAAACTACACTGAACTCAATGGAATCTATACAAAAATAAATACAGTCTTAATGTCAGTTCGCTCAATCAGTTTGAATGTGAAAACTTCTACTTCCTTGACTAAACAGTCAAATTAGCCTCTCTCAACCCCTGTAAATGTTTTGATAAGAAAAAAAATGTAATCTGAGGAATTAATTTGGATCACTGGATTATACACACACACACACATTCATATATATTTATATATTTGTTGAAGAGATTTACCGGGTGGCACATTTTGACATATATGTCAACTAGCTTTTCAAAAGGGACACCAGAATGAATAAATTAACAATTTTTGGTAGTTCCTTCATCTCTTATGCAGTGAACATTACTTACAAATTTAATAACATAAATTTTTATTAGAAATGTTGCAGTGCAAATAGTGTACAACTACCTTATATTTTTACTTGGAAAGAAAAAGAAATAAATTTCTAACCACATGATCATTTCAATAGATGCAGAAAAAGCATTTGACAAAATCCAACACCTATTTATGCCAAAAAAAACCACCAAAAAACACCTCGCACTAAACTGGAAATAGAAGCAAACTTCTCCAGCCAGATAAAGGAGATGCATGAACACTCCATAGCTAGCATCATACTTAATGGTGCAAGGCTAAAAGCTTTCCCCTAAAGATTGGGAACAAGACAAGTACATCTTCTCTCAGCACTCCTATTTAACATCATACTTGAAGTCTTACTGCAATAAGGCAAGAAAAAGAAATAAAAGGCATCCAGGTTGAAAAGGCAGAAGTAAAACTGTCTTTATTCACAGATGACATGATCCAGAATGTAGAAAATTCTAAGATAGCCACAAAAATTACCACTAGAGCTAACAAGCATCTTAAGCAAGGTCATAGAATACAAGATCATTTTATAAAAATTAAGTACATTTCTATTTACCAGTAATGAACAATTCAAAAACTAAAATTAAGGAAACAATTCCATTTATAATAGCATCAAAAAGAAGAAAATACCTAGAAATAAATTTAACAAAAGAACAAGACTTCTACACTGAAAACTATAAAACGGTGCTGACAGAAATTTAAGAAGCTCTAAATAAATGGAGATACACTGAATGTTTATGAATTGGGAGATTTAATATTATTAAGATAGCAATTCTCCCCAAACTGACTTATAAATTAATTCAATCTCCATCACAATTCCAGCTTGCTGGGCTTGTTTTTGTTTTTGTTTTTGCAGAAATTGACAAGCTGATCCTAAAACTTATATGGAAATGCAAGAGACCCAGAATAGCCAAAACAGTCTTGATAAAGAAGAATGAAGTTGGAGAACTTATACTTTGTGATTTTAAAACTTATTACAAAGCTACAGTGATTAAGAGGGTGGAGTACTGTCAGAAGAAGGGACATATAGATCAGAGGAATGGTGCTGGGAAAACTAGATAGCCACATGAAAAAGAATGAATTTAGAACCTTACCTCACACCATACACAAGAATCAAACTCAAAATGGATCATAGACCTAAATCTAAGAGCTAAAATGATAAAACTCTTAGAAGAAGACATAAGTAAATCTTTGTGACCTTGGGTAAGACAAAGATTCTTCAGACATGACACTAAAAGTATAAGCAATAGAAGAAAAAACCTAATAAATCATATTTCCTCAAAATTACATGAATGGCCAACATGAAGTTATATGAATGGCCAATAAGCATATGAAAACCTGCTCAAGATATTAGCCATCAGGGAAACCACAATGAGATACTACTTCACACCCACCAGGATAGCTATAATTAAAAAGACAGATGAGAATAAGTTTTGGCAAGGATGTCAAGAAACTGGAGCCCTGAACCACTGATTGTGCAAATGCAAAATGGTGCAGCCGCTTTGGAAAACGGTTTGGCAGTTTCTTAAAAAGTTAAACATGAACTTACCATATGACCCAGCAATTTCACTCCCCTGTATCTACCTAAGAAAATTGAAAACATTTACACAAAGACTTGTATGTCAATGTTCACAGCAGCATTATTCATAATTGTCAAAAAGTAGAAACAATCCAAACACACATCAACTAGTGAATAGATAAAGAAAATGTGGTATCCATACAACAGAATACTATTGGGCAACTAAAAGGAATGAGATATCAGTACATGCTCCATCACAGATAAACTTCAAAAACATTATTCTAAGTGAAAGAAGTTAGATGTAAAAGACCACATATTGTACGATCCCATTTATGTGAAATGTCCAGAACAGGCAAATCCATAGAGATAGAAAACAGATTAGTGGTTGCTAGGAGATGGGGGTGGGATGAGGAATGGGGAATGACTAATTGACAAAGGCTTCTTTTTGGGGTGATAAGAATGTTCTGGAATTAAATAGTGGCGATGGTTGTAGAACTCTGTAAATTTACTAAAAACCATCAAATCGCACACTTAAATGAGTGGATTTTATATTATTTAATTTATACTTCAATAAAGCTGTTAAAAATAAATTTCTAACAATCCCTCCATGACCAGTACCATTTCCGTGGCAAGTTAACTCAGTTTTTCCATAGTAGATCAAACTTTAAACTTTTTTTTTTTTTTTTTTTGAGATAGAGTCTCACTTTGTTGCCTGGGCTAGAGTGCTGTGGAGTCAGCCTAGCTCACAGCAACCTCAAACTCCTGGGCTCAAGCTATCCTTCTACCTCAGCCTCCCGAGTAGCTGGGACTACAGGTATGCGCCACCATGCCCGGCTAATGTTTTCTATATATTTTTAGTGGTCCAGCTAATTTCTTTCTATTTTTTTTAGTAGAGATGGTGTCTCGCTCTTGTGCAGGCTGGTCTCGAACTCCTGAGCTCAAACGATTCTCCCGCCTCGGCCTCCCAGAGTGCTAGGATTACAGGCGTGAGCCACCGCACCCAGCCCAGATTTTAAAAATTCTTTACGTGAGGCCAGGCATAGTGGCTCATGCCTGTAATCCCAACACTTTGGGAGGCCGAAGTGGGAGGACTGCTTGAGACCAGGAGTTTGAGACCAGCCTGGGCAACATAGCGACTACAAAAATTTTAAAAATTAGACAGGCATGGTGGTGTGAGGCTATAGTCCCAGTTACTGTGGAGGCTGAGGCAGGAGGATTGATGAAGCCCAGGAGTTTGAGTCTGCAGTGAGCTATGGTGACACCACTGCATTCTAGCCTGGGCAGCAGAGTGAGACCCTGACTTAAAAAAAATCATTGTGGGATGTTAGTCCTTTGTTGTTTATGTGAGCAAAACAATTAGCCAATGGATTTTTCATTCTTTCTTTGTTGCTTATTTTTTTCCCAATAAAAGTAGAGGAATCTTGTCCAGGGTCAACTGGATTACATTTGCTGTGTGGTGGTTAGATCCTCAGGCTATGAGATCTGAGAATCCTGCCCCCATCATGTAGCTGTGTTAATTTGGGACACGGTTACTGAAACTCTCAAATTCTTCCTCATCTTTACAGAGGAGATAAAAATAGAAATGACTTCATGTTTATTGAGAAGGATTAAAATAGGCTTTTTACAGTGCCTGACACATAGTAAAGGCTCAATCAAAATAAATGTGATCTACTCTATGGGCTGAATGTTAGACACCCTGATATAAACCAGTAAACCATTTGCTAATTATAAAACTTGCCTCAAATTTGTGTAAGGCTGAACTGGGACTAAGATCTTCTGGTTGGTTGTTCTGTTTTATTTTAGATTTCAGTATGCAGAGTGGCTGCCCTGTCTGTTCCTCCTTCCCTGCAACTGTTTGTATGTATGTCTCAGGATCAGCTGTTACAGGATGAGTGCCTGTCTGAGTCACTGTCCTGCATGTGTGAACAGTTTCAAACCCTTGAAGTCTCTGGATGAAGCTAGAGAAGCTTTGAGGATGGTCTTAGACCTGTAGCATACATGCAATAGGAAGGGCTTTTGCTTTCCATTGGCAGCATCTACCAAATTTTACTTTCTGGCAAGCCATTATGGAATTTTTCAGAGCTTCAAAATCAGACAGGAACTGTCCTGAAAGTGGAATTTGTAACCTGGATATTAAATAGAGTGGCTATCAAAGGGGGCCAAATGTCCTCTAAAAATAAGAAAATCAGAGAATAGGGAGTAATGGCCTTAGAAGCAATACCTCCGAGAGGGATTTGTAATAGAATCCAGCTCAGAGTTAACTTAGCAGTTAGTAGAGTAAAAGATCCTGTTCTGGATACATGGACTCTCATCAGCACTTTATAAATTACTGTGAACCAGACTCCAAGTTGAAAGCACATACTGACATGGCTGAGGAGAATTTCTAACACTTGAACAACTTTGGAAAAGAGTTGTTTCAAAAAAGGCCCCCGCAAAAATGTCGATTTGCCTATATTCTTGCTATGTCTTTATTTTCTTTCTTGCACTTCTCCCTACCTCTCCACCTTCCTTTGTTTTGGTGATTTCTACCTGGCTCCACCGTGCAACAAGGTGAAGAATGAGGAGAGACATGAGCAAATGTGGTGTAGCCTGTATACTGATTTATCTCAGTCCAAATCTTTCCTTGCTTATTTTAACAAACAAAAACAAGAAACATTTCCTCCCCAATCTCCCAGGGATTGAATGGGCCTGATCTAATAAAGATAATTAACAAAAAAAGAACCTTTCCCAGCTGTGGTTAGAAAGAGATATGATGATGGAGCTGGGTCAGAGAGAGAGTAGATGTTGTTAGTTTGAAGATCGAGGAAGGGGCCGTGAGCCAGGGAATGTGGACAGTCTCTAGAAGCTGGAAAAGGCAAGGGAGCAATTCTCCCCTGGTGACTATAGAAGGAATGCAGCTCTCCCAACATCTTTTTTTAGCCCAATGAGAGCTACGTCAGACTTTTGACCTACTGTATTAGTCAAGGTTCTCCAAAGAAACAGAACCAATAGATGTATTATGAGAATTGGCTCATGTGATTATGGAGGCCGAGAAAGTCCCACAACCTGCTGTCTACAAGCTGGAGACCCAGGAAAGCCAGCGGTGTAATTTAGTCTCAGGCAAAAGGCCTGAGAACCTAGGGGATGGCTAGTGTAAAAGTCCTAGAGTCTGAAAGCCTGAGAACCAGGAGCTCCAGTATCTGAGGGCAGGAGAAGAATGTCCCAGCTCAAGGAGAGAGAGAGAGAATTCACCCTTCCTCTGCATTTTTGTTTTATCTGGGCCCTCAACAAAGCGGATGACTTGGTGAGTGTGAATCTTCTTTACTCAGTCTATTGATTCAAATGCTAATCTCTTCCTGAAACACCCTCACAGACATACCAAGAAATAATGTTTTACTAGCTACCTGGGGATTCCTTAGCCCAGTCAACTTGACATGTAGAATTAACCACCACACCTACAGAATTTATGTTGTTTTAAGTCACTAAATTTGTGGTAATTTGTTATAGCAGTAATACAAAACCAATACACCTTCCTGTTCTTTGTTTTTTACCTTCATTCTTCCCATACCGCTGTAAATAGTCCCTACATTAACACCTCTTCATTGAAAACATTTGGAGTGAAATCTTTTCTCTGTCCTTGTAAAAGTGCACTCTCGTTTTACTCTTCCTTCCTTTCTTCTACATTCATTCTTTATGCCCACACTCATTCTTCTCTCCAGTTAGGCACCCTCTCAAATGTTTAATACATGCCTTTGTATATGGAAGTAACCTAAGAGGTACATGTAAATGTATAAATTTAAATTTATATAAACTATCTTCAATAATAAACATATTTTTCTTAGTTTTTAGTTTTCATTCAATGCTATAGCTGTAAGAATGATCCATGTGGATGTATGTGAGCTGGTTTCTTGCTTTTGATTGCTGCATTCATGAATCCTGAGATCCAGGCATCACAGGATCCAAGTGAAGCCAGGCCCTGGGACCTGAAGGACCCTTAAAGCAGAACAAAGTCCCCACCTTAGAAGATGGGGTGAGAGCAGAAAGCAGAGATGTTGAGAGAGAAATGAGATAGAAAGTGAAGAGATTTGGCCGGAGAGACGTTCTCAGGAATTTAAAATTTGTAAAATGACTGTGACAAAGTGAGTTCATTAATAACGAGTAGCTTATTAGCATTTTCATTTAGTCCAGTCTCTCTAAATTTCTCTTCCTTTTCTTAGCTTACCTTGGACATTTATCCTAGGAAGTGAAGCAAAGCAAAGCAAAACAAAGCAAACAAAGCAAAGCCCAGTGTGTCTCAGCTAGGTCTTAAATCTTGGTGCTAACCAAGATCTTATTTACTGTCCTCACACCTAAATATTCATCTCCTTTGTGTGAATTTATAGTCTCCCAAATTTGGAGCTATATGTAGATTTAACTCATGCAAATGACTTCTTGTTTGACCCATGAGAGTATTTCTTTCCAGATAATTATATATATTTTTTTTTTAATTCAATTCAATATATTTTAAATGCCTCTTATAAAAGAAATTCATGTTTATTATACAAAAGCATTATTACAATATAGAAAAGTATTATTATAATGCAGAAAAGAATAAAGATATAAATATTACTTATCCTATCATCTGATTTTAACATTTTTCATGTATAGTATTTCAGCCTTCTTATTAATAATATTAAATCAATAAATATTTATTATGCAATCTAATGGGCTAAGTACTGGGATATAACTAAGAGCAAAGTTTCTGCCCTTTGGACCTTGTAATCTAGTGAGGGAGCATTATATTTAATTATATGATTATTTAATGTCTGCAGCAGTTAGGATGCTTTTGCTGGTATATCAGCAAGCTATTGCCATAGAAATACTCCATAATAAATCACCTAAAACTTGGTGGTATATAAGAAGCACTTATTCTTATGCTCACAGGTCTGTAGGTCAGCTCAGGTAACTTTGCTTTAGGTTGTACATCCATGAACTGGTAAAGGTGGCTTGACTTTAGGGTATGAATTAAATTTAGGTCTACTTTATATGTATTCATTCTGGTACCCAGGCTGAAGGGAAAGCAGCTACCTGGGGTATGATCTTCTCATGCAGAGAGAAAAAGAAAATAAAACAAACCATGAAAGTACTATCGAGACTTTGTCCTTCTCATGTTTGCTAACATCCCATTAGCAAAATCGAGTCACATGACCAAGCCAAAAGTCAAAGAGCAAGAAGAACACTTTTCTCATGATGAAGACATGGCAACGGTGTAGCTATCTATTACAGAGGTATGAATATTGGAATAAGTAATTCAACTTGCTTCAGAACACACAACCAGAAGAGTTATTTACCAATATATTTTCTCCTCATAGTTACAAAATGGCTGAAACATTCTTAGGCATCATATGATCTTATGATATTATCCAAAGACAGGAAGACCCACTACCATCTCTTTGTCACTTTACTTCTCATTAGCAAGGATTGCTTCCACATGCCCATTCCTAATGCAATCACTGACAGAAGAATAGAATTGACACGATTGGCCTGCACTAGAAAACATTCGATCTCTGAGGCTGGGGAATGGCTTCTGAAATACAGTTGCCCAATATCTGAACATAAAGGGGGTTATGTTAACATGAAAGATGAGATGAAGCAGCAGTTAGGAAGACAATTAGGAGTATCTTCTTCGTTGTCCTAAGGATTGTCACGAGGGTTCCAAACATGAGAGATTACAACAGGGGAGCTTTTGTCGGGAGAAGAATGTCAGAAAAATGAATATTAAGTTGAAATTTGAAGGATGAGTAGGAATTACCTGCACAAAGAGAAGAAGTAAGAACATTTTAGGCAGGACGGCATGCATAAAAATTCCATGGTAGAGTGAGCCTGGGAGATGAGTTTGAAAGTCTTAAAAGGTAGAAATGTGGTGGAAAGCACAATGGGAAATGAGACTGTAGAGGGTAAGGAGCATATGTTTCAGGGACTTGCAGATCAAGTTAAAGTTTTTATTCTTCATCCGAAGAGCAATGGAAAGCCACTAAGGAGTTTTAAGCAAGAACGTGATATAACCGGAATTGAATTTAAAGGAAGGTCACATTAGCTACAGTGTGGAGACAAATTGAGGAGGTGCAAGAATGGATGTACAGAGACCAGATGGGAATTTATCGTGCAGTTCAGCTGAAAGAAGATAAAAGCTTAACTAGAATGGTAGTAGTAGATATAAAAAAGATGTGACTAAATTTGAGAAATATTTAGGAGGTAAAGTTGATAGTACTTAGTCATAAATTAGATTTGGGGATGGTGATGAGCAAAGGTATCAAAGACTATTCTTAGATTTTAGGACTACATAGTTGGATCAATGTTAGTACCATTCACTGTGACAAGGAATTTGAGCAGGAGGACCACAAGTACAGATGTTGATCTTGATATGCCTCTGAAATATTTACAAAGAGATGTTCGACTTATGGGTCTGAGATATTATCCATTATCTGAACATAAATGGAAATAGATGCCAAAGACATTAATAAGGGAGCATATAAAGTGGAATGAGTAAAGGGTCAGGAATAAGCTGTGAGGAATACCAGCATTTAGTGGGCTAGTAGCAGAGGATGAGCCTATGATATGGTGAAGGAAGCTGAGAAAGACCAATCGTAAAGGGAAAAGAAAAGCGTAAGTGTAGAAAAAGGACCAAAAGCCAAGGGAACAGATTGTTTCATAGAAGAGAGAGAGTGGTGAAGCAAACTGCAGAAGTTAGATTGGTTAGTAACATTGAGATCATAGCTCATAAGTAAATTAGCAAGTACTGTTTTGGTGAAGTAATGGGTGCAAAAGATGGATTGGAGTAGTTTGAGGAATAGGAGTTGAGAAAATGGGGATGTTGAGTAGAGGACATTTTTAAAGAGCTCGACTTTGAAGGGGACAGAATATGAAGTGGGAAGTGCAACCAAGGAAGAGTTAGGAGAGAACTGAATGGGCTTGACACCAATTAAAAGTATCCAGTTGAGAGGAAGAGGTTTTATAGGCAAGAGAAAGATGGTATCAGAAAGACTAAGACTCTTGAGAAAACAAGGTAACTGAATCTACATATGTATCTTTATGTATTTCTGTAGTTAAAGTTTGTATATTTGTATATCTTTATTTTACATACTGAACTATTGCAACAGGACATATTTGGTTGTAAGGAAAAATTCCATACCAACAGAGTATTAAACAATAAAGACATTTAATTAATCTATACAAAACAAAGCTTGGAAGTTGTCAGTTCCAGGGTTGTTTCATGGTTCACCAATATCACCAAACATCTGGGCTGGGTTCTTTCTATAATATCTTTTCCATTCTGCCTCTTTGGTGTGTCAGTGGTGTCTCCCTTCATGATTTCCAGATGGCTGCCACAGCTCTAAATATCTCATCCTTATGCATCAGTATTCCAAGCAGAAAAGTAAGTGGGGCAGTGTGAATTACTAAAATGCTTTCTATATCTGCTACTCTCTTTTTTATTAGGGTGAAATCTTAACCTGAAACCATCAACAAACTTCTTCTATGTCTCATTGGCCATAACTGGATCACATGCATACCCCTAGATCAATCATTAGCAAAGGGAAATGAAATTTTCATGATTGGCTTACACCCAATCATTTTCATCCCTGGGGCTGGGCACATTGCTACTCGAAAACATCAAGACAAGGAAGAATGTGGAATAAGTTTTGGACTGGCAGCTCCGAGAGTAGCTACCATCAAGGATGTTTGCTTCAGTACCTATATTGATTGGTTCTCGTGTGTGTCTATGTGTAATTATAAAGAGAAATCTTATGGTTTCTGAGGCAGTATAATGTAATATTTAATATCTAGATCTTTGGAGTCAGAGTTAGGCTTGAATCCTGGCTCTTTTTATTATCCCATTGCAAAGACCTTTCAAAAAATGACTCAACTTTTCAAGTACTTTGTTTCTCCTTCTATAAAACAAAGATAATAATGTCTCCTTCAAAAGACCATTATGCAAATTATATGCAGATCTTGTATAAAAAGAGTTTAGTCCAGTGATTGGGGCATAAATGCTCAATAAATTTTAGCTATTGTTATAATAATCAATATTGATATTATTT
>NW_012143634.1:4009181-4021227 GCF_000956105.1 Propithecus coquereli | reverse complement strand
GGTGGTGCATGCCTGTAGTCCCAGCTACTCGGGAGGCTGAGGCAGAAGGATCGCTTGAGCCCAGGAGTTTGAGGTTGCTGTGAGCTAGGATGACGCCATGACACTCTAGCCCGGGCAACACAGTGAGACTCTGTCTCAAAAAAAAAAATATGCACATATTTTCTTCTATCTTTAAATGTTAATATGAAAATATAAATCTTATTTAAAACATAGTGATAATACCATAACAGATTCATGTGGATTAAAATTTAAATTTGAGTAACATGAATTGAAAGACTATTATTGGGGATTTTGAAGTCTTATAGAAATAAAGCCCACTAGAAATTTATGTGTTTAAGTACAGTCTATGTTTAATGGTTAAAAGTTATTTTATGAAGTTATTTATCCTTTATTCTTTCTCCATTTTCAGTGAGTCACATGAATTATTGACTATGGAAGAAATCAAATAGACATTTTTCATATTCATGCTTGGTTTGAAAGTGTTAATTAAGACTCAAAGAAGTTTAAAGATTTCATGAAACCATTAAGTAAAGAAACCATAGCTCCCTTTTCAGGATTTTCCCTCCATTTCACTTAATATCCAGAAGCGATAGCCATATTTAGGTATATGACCACAGAGTTACTGGTGTAGTCATGGATTTCCCCTACACTTCATGAGTGATGAGTTTACTATATATGTATTTTTAATTCTAAAGTGCTGATTTGTGATGGTAATGGGAATTACTGCTTTGAGAATGCTGTGTAATGATTCCTTCTACTTGATAAAGCTGTGCTTCATGGGGACCCACACGGGGTGGGATGGTCCAAGAATACCATGCTCGTCTTCTTAGGCAGTGTGGTGTAGAGCTTAGAGCAGGGTTCTGCAGCTTGACTGCCTAGGTTTGAATTTCAGCTGTGCTGCTTAGCAACTCTGCGGACTTGGGCAAGTTATCTAACCTCTCTGTACCTCACTTTCTTTGTACCATGAAGATCCGAGTAGTACCTACCTTAAAAGAGTATTATGAGAGTTCAGTGACTTAATAGCTTTAAAGCACTTAGAATAGTACTGACATAATTAACAGTCAATAAATATTGTTGTGATCCTGTCCTCCTCTATATAACTTCTATCACAGCACTGTGACATTTATTGTTAAACTATAATATTGAATATAGTTAAATAAATGTCTTGAACTTGTTGATTGTCCTTATGGAGAGGAAACTCCAGGATCTCTTGAGGTTTCATGCTCCATTCTGAGTAGAAAAGCAGGACAGAGATAAAAGATAAGGAAAGCAGAGAGCATTTGGCAGTGCATCAAGATACTAGTACTAGCACCTTTCTCTCTAATGAAGAAAGGCACTCTTTTATATAGTATACTAAATAAAATCTATTGCAAGCTTTCATAAGATAGCATCAAAATCCATTCATTATGTCCACTGGCTATTATGTTATTCAGGTACTGTTGGCATATTGCTTGGTATAACTAAATAATGAAGCACTCATTCAATTTGCAGACCTACAGTACAGTGTATTTAGGAATTAGCTCAATGTTTCATCAGTGTCTGTTATGAAGAGGATGGATAATAGAAAGATTGCCATGCTGTCTGGTAGCAGAACCATCTCAAGTGATTGCTGAACAGGTGCAAGCTTTTGGGAAATCCAGGCAATCTTCTCCTCATTTCTTACCTCTTCCCGTTTCCATGAGAATTTCTTCCATTTCCTTTGTGCCAGCTGTGGCAGAGAGGTGTAGAAATTATTATTAAGTGTGGAATTACAATTTTTTCCCTGAATTATAGTCTCTCAGAATTAAACAGCAGCCCTTGAAGCAGAGAAGTATCTACAGAGCCAACCTCGAGAACATCAAGCACTGGCATTATTCCTGTATCCGAGATACTTTTTTTGTAACATAGTAAGGCTGAAATCTAAAAGATAAAACAGAATGCCTTCTAATAACCTCAGTATTGAAATAAAAGGGAAAAATGCAATGGAAGTCTTCCTTTCTTGAGACTGCCAATTTCTTGGTGACTTAGAAAATAATCCTTAGAATTAATAAAGTTCAATGTCTTTTGTTTTAACTCATTATGTGTCAGGTAAAATTCCCTTTGTAGGTCTCTAGTTACATAGTGCATTTAGAACCCGATTTAAAATAATAGCATTCTAGATTTGTGTAGGTCAACCTGGTGTCTATTAACATACACCACTTGAGGGAATTGGCAAAGGCAGCACCGAATGTCTCATACATGTAATTATCGACTGAGTGGCACTAAAGTACACCTTAATTCAGTCATTGCAAGCTCTGACCTTTTTTCACTCAAATGTGAAGGGAAAGATGTGGGCTTCTTTCTGTTTTGGCAACCCTTCAAGTGGTCCCTTCAGCAGCTGGCCTCTTCCTGAATGGAAAATGAATCCTATCCCAAAATGGTTTTGAGGATAAAATGGACCAATCTATGTGTGAGCCCATAGTTTACTCCCAAACATGTTAACTCCTTTTATTTATGTTCTTTTAATTGTGAAAAAATATACATAACATAAATTTTACCATTTTAGCCATTTTTAAGTGTCCAATTCAGTGGCTTAAGTACATTCACATTGTTGTGTAACCAACACCACTATCCATCTGCAGAACATTTTCTTCTTCCCAAACAGAAACTCTGTACCCTTTAAACAATAACTTCCCATTCTCCTCCCATCCAGCCCCTGGTAACATCTAACCTACTTTCTCTTTGGATCTGCGTGTTCTAGGTACCTCATATAAGTAGAATCATATATTTGTCCTTTTGTGTCTGCTTCTTTCACTTAGCATAACATTTTCAAGGTTTATCCATGTTGTAGCATGTATCAGAATTGTATTCCTTTTTAAAGCTGAATAATATTCCATTGTATGTATATACTGCATTTTGTTTATCCATTTGTCTGTCAATGAACATTTGGGTTACATCCCTAAAAGGTTGCATAAAAGTGATCAGAAAGCTTACATTGGACCCTCGAGAGGGGATCCATCAGTCTTGGTAGATTGTATTTGCTTACAATTCTTCCTTCCTGCTTACCCTTATCATGGCTCACTTATTAGTGGAGTATATGTAACCACCCCACTGATTGTGGACTTTGCCATGTGATTTACTTTGGTCAAGGAAATGTAGACAGAAATTTCAGTGTGCCAGCTCTGAGCCAAGGCCTTAAGAGGTATTACACGTTTCTATTGGCCCTCTTGGGCTTCTGCCATCGGCATTAGAAAAACATCACCTATGTAATTACTGATCCTGTAAGGAGGAGACACATGGAACATTTCTGAACCCAACTCAGTGCCTGGAGCCAAGGCTAACCAATCCCAGCAGAGTCCATTATTATCACATAATCCACATACCTATGAGTCAGAAATAAATGATTACTGTTGTAGGCCACTGAGTTTGGACTTGTTTCTTATATAGCTTTATTTCAGCAGTAGGTGACTAATACAGGCCTTGGAGAGAGAAGGGGAAATCTCTCCCATAGTTCCAGAGCCCACTGTAAATTGTGAGTGAGGAGAATTTTCTCCAGGAAAATTTCTTCCTGATCTTGACCCAGCTTAGGACAAGCCTGGCTCTTCTCTGCCCTCAGAGGTAAATGTGGCAGTTTGGGATGAGATGGACTCTGGGAGCTGAGGTTGTTTCCTTATTGTTTTAAGAAATTGAGCCCTAACTGGGGTTTCCTCAATTACTAAGGCACTGGTGAAGATGATAATCAGCCTATTCAAGGTGATTAAATTTAGGAGCAGACCTTTTCATATGCTTCCACTCCTCCAAGTGCTTTACTCCTCCACTTAACCCACTCTTCAAAACTTCCCTGAAGCTGAATATTCATTATACCCAGGCTCCTTTTGACTTTCCTCTGTATTCTCCATCCTTCAGGTCATGGCTTTCAGTCTTGTCTTTTCTTTAAGGTGACATTAAAGGTCCACTGTCAAGTGGCCTTCTCAGACAGGAGGTACTGGTGGACTTAAGCCATCCAAAGTCTCAACCAGGGGCCGTGATGGGGCAATGTCTGGAAGAGGTTAAGATTGCCTTCTTTGGTCATATACTCCATGATTACTACTTACATGTTTGTGTTTTGTCATGACTCCGAATTATGGATTGAACATGGTTGGACAAAACTCATAGCTTGGAAAACATTTCAGATAAAATAAACACAGACAATTCAAAATATGAGCTTTTAAGATATAGCTTATTTATTATTATTTTAGAAAAAATAAATTGCTAATACAATTACCTTAAAAAATGTCAAAAACTTTCCTCTTTTTTGCCTTTTCCTTTCTCTTCTTGCCACCTCTGTCTATTTTTCTAGTCACATTGGCTTGCAAATATTATACATTGTTCCTGAAACATTGGCCACTGGAGACTTGAATTATGATTGATTTGAGCAGGTGACAGTATTGTATTGAAAAATACAGTCATATATGTTGAGAAAAATAGATGTCACTAATAACTAAAGAATTTAGGAGTAGGGTTTGAGTTTTTCATGAATAAAACTTCCTTTGGATTTTTACCTGGGAATTTTGATTAGTTCACTTTAAATAAAGTACAAGGCTATATTTTAGTACTCATCTTAGAAATAATGACTATAATATTGTCTAAAAGAGAGTTGAAAAGAAGCGTAATTTCCCATGGGAAGTAGGGAGCCTATCCCTGAAAACTTTACGTTACCCAGAGTCCCACCAAAGACATTAACTGATAACTTCAGGTTGTCTGATATTGTGTCTATAGAGATTGCCTGTCTGGGTGTTAAGGAGTGAAATAAATCCAACATTAGTATCTATTTTTTCTTGAGATGAGGGAGAGAAAAGAAAGTGACATCACTTTTTGGTGACATCATGCAAAAGTAAATCTTCATTTCGAATTAAACTCTTAAAAAAGCTTGCCTTAGCTTAAACGTCTTAGGAAAAACTATGAGTAACACTATAAAAAGCAGATTGAAAAATTCAGGACCAGAATATGGTGTTGCTCAACATGCAAATGTGGTTTGTTTAGAGGATTCTGCTGTTGAAGAAGTGTGTGTGCATGCACACTCACGCACACACTGCACCGAAGTACAATATTGTACTTTCTGACATTTGATGCCTCAATTTTGCTGGAATTTACAAGGCCTTAGTTTGGAGTAAATAATCATTTAGTACATTAATCTTGCATTCTCAAAAATGCCATTTGTTTCCTCAGGATGAAAGTGTCAACTCAAAGTTACTCATGGACCGATTTTCCCTCATGAAAATCCTAGTGGGCCAAACTAATATTTCATTAAAAAATATGCCAACTGAAGTAAAGCTGTTTTCAATGAGGGTGTTATCATTGAATGATTACCTTCTGTAGGCTGGAGCTGGCCCACAGGCCCACTGTTTGACATTTATACTCCAGGATATTTCAGGTTTACTTCTCCTAATAATAAGGTGACACTGTTTTATGGGGTCTTAGGCATGGAAGGGATTTTGAGGGTTCATTTATCGATATAGAACTGAATCCTTTCCAGTTGGACCTTTTGTACATATGTGAGACAGATGACAATATGTACCCTGTTTGACAATGCTTTTGGAGAATTAGCAAGAGGAAATAAACTTAAAATGGAGCATAAGAAATTTAAGTTGGATACAAGGAAGTAGCTTTTGGCAGAATAAACAAAACACATTAGAAATAGCTATCAATGTTGGCTTGGTGAATCTCTCTCTCCCTCTCTCATTTTGTGGGTGCATATTTGTAGATTCGGTTTGTTAAAGCATATATGAAATCATAATTTTTGCATTTTCTTCTTCTTATTATTATTCTGATTAACTCAATTCTTGGTATTGTAGACTGGAAAGGGAGCATCATGGTGAGTAGTGGCCTAACCTGAGTGATTGTAACTTGGTCCAGTGATTTGGATTGGTCCTTAGCATTGTCAGACATGGTTCTAATGCAAGGGAGTTGACTCACAGTAGGCAAATCACAAGAGACAGGTGTACAAATGAAATACCAGCGTGTTACATTGTAGGGTGAAATATTCCTCTCTGGTAAGCAGAATGATCCTATTTTCCACCCAATGTACCCACTCCCCAGAATCTAAACCAAACGTAGTGGGAAATATTGGTTGTCATCATGGCATCCATCCCCTCCTTTTCCATTTCTAACTAAATTTTGATTATGTTTAGGTGTCATCCACTCCCACACATAGTCGATGTGTCTTAGGAGAAGCTGATTGACCCCAGACCTTGGAGCCCCAACTAGTCATTTAAGCCAGTCTGTCTTGGTGTGCAGATAGTCTGGCCCAAATCACCTTGGTCTAATGACAAACAAAAAGAACTTTTCTGGCAGGGCCCGGTGGCTCACGCCTGTAATCCTAGCACTCTGGGAGGCCAAGGTGGAAGGATCGCTTGAGGTCAGGAGTTTGAGACCGGCCTGAGCAAGAGCGAGATCCTGTCTCTACTAAAAAGAGAAAGAAATTAGCTGGACAACTAAAAATATATAGGAAAAATTAGCTGGGCATGGTGGTGCATGCCTGTAGTCCCAGCTACTAGGGAGGCTGAGGCAGAAGGATCGCTTGAGCCCAGAAGTTTGAGGTTGCTGTGAGCTAGGCTGACACCATGGCACTCTAGCCTGGACAACAGAGTGAGACAGTGTCTCCAAAAAAAAAAGAACTTCTCTGAGAAATGTAATTGTTAAGCACAGCTATAGAAAGTCAGCCTTTCACTGGGTGTCAGTGAGTAACCGCTGGCCCTAGTTGCTATAGGGCAGCAGCCAGCCCCAACCTTTTTGGCACCAGGGACCGGTTTCATGGAAGACAATTTTTCCATGAATGGGGGTTGGCGGAGGAGGCGACGCTCAGGCTGGGGAAAGGGTGTAAAAACAGATGAAGCTTCCCTTGTTGGCCTACCACTCACTTCCTGCTGTGCGGCCTCGTTCCTAAGTTTCATGGAAGGCAATTTTTTCACAGATGGGGTGTGGAGGGAAGCGGGGAGAGGAGGCAGAGCTCAGGTGGTGATGTGTGGCCCAGTTCTTAACAGGCCATGGACTGGTACTGGGCCATGGCCTGGGGATTGGGGACCACAGCTATAGGGGACATCCTATATCCATGAGGAGAATCAACCTTATGATGAAGCTGACAGTGTTGGTGTCAGAATGACAGGAATAACCTGTGTCTTTGATGATATCCTTGATCAACTAGCCCTAAAATCTATTCTATAGCTGGGCTTTCATTTTTGGTCAACAATATATTTTATCATTGTTGAGGATAGTTTGAGTCGAGTTTTCAATTTTGTGCAGCTTAAAGAACCCTAACTGTTACAGCATTGTTACTAGGAGTGGAGTGCATCAAGGAACACATTTTGAAATTGAGTGTGTGGAAGAAGTAAGTCAGAGGGAAGCTTGAGTTTTCTGTCATTGTCATGCCAGAGTAAAACATTTGTCATTCTCCAATTAAATAATGTACCTGCCAAAACTGTAACATTAAAGGATTTAGTAGAAGAAATTCAGGCTATTGACTACTTCTTACATCTTCTAATAAGCTCTTATAAGAATGTTATAAGCTTCAATATCCAGCTCAGATGTTGCCACTGGAAGACAATGGGATTTTATTTAGAGGGAACTGTAGGATGCCAGATTGGTTGATGCTAGAACATCTTTCACTGCCAAAATAGGAATCCTTGTTACCCTGTCCATAAATAGATCATATATCCATAGACTGATGATCATTTGTGGTATTTTCCAAAAGGAAGATTTTCCTAGAGCTTCTGTGCTTTATCAGCCATTGTTTATTACATATGCTCAAAATAGATTATTTAATTTATAGTCATCTATTGCTGGATCACCAGGAACCACATCCTGACCTGATAGAGAGGAATCAATGTCAACCAGGAATCTTGGACTTCGAGCTAGGTGTAGCAACTGGGAAGACTTTGCGTTGCTTCCTTTTAGGAATTGCATAAAGAAAAGAAGCTTTCTATGTTTTATGTTTCTATGTTTCCAATAAGCTTTTACCATTACACTCCTTATATCTCATTGGCCAAAATTTGGTCACAGGTCCATTACTGGACTGGGATTTACCTTAAATCAATCAGTCTTATCTGGAGTTGCAGCTAGCTCACCAACTTCCTCCAAATCTACTCATTGAAAGAGTGGTGAAATGGATGTTGGAGAGTCAGCCACAGCATGTCCTTCATGGATATAGTATTGGAGAGTTGTTTGTGAAGCATAGCGTCAGATGAGGGGCTCAGATTCCACATCTGACACATAGGGAACAATTGTATTTTTCTTCCAAATTCTTAAGGGCACCTCATTCTTGCTACTGTGTACCACCATCAGTGGAATGGTAGATCCTTAAGACCTAGAGGTTTCATGTTAATTTTCTAACACCTTTGTCTTTGATTAGGCCTCTTCTTATCACTTTTTAGACCTGGATTCTGAAATGGCACATAATGCAGTAAGAATTTGATTATATGATATTAGGGATTCTTAAACTGGCTATGTTGAATAAGGGATTTTCAAGATATCGATGGATGTTATGGGCAAACAGCATTCTATGTTTTTGATAACTTTTGAAAAATCTGACTTATACCAAACATGATTCCCAATGATATTTCCCCTCCCTGAATATGCAGGCTACTTCTCACATTAAGACTCTGTCCCTCCCTGCCCCTTGAGTCCAGAACAACCTTGGTGACTTGCTTGGACCAATATCATGTGACAGAAGTGAAGTTTTGAGATTTTCAAGCCCAGGCCTTAAGAGGACTAGCAGATTTGACTTACTTCTTCTGAAAGTCAGCTGCCATATGAGAAGTATGACTACTCTGAGATAACCATATTAAGAGAAACTCATGCTAGCCATGTGGAGAGGCCATGTGGAGGAGCACTGAGGTGCCAGCCATGTGAGTGACACCACATTGGACTTTCCAGCCCAGCCACAAGCTAAATGTGGAAAAATGCAGCCTGAATTCTCTGGCCTATAAAATCACGATAAAGAATAGAATATTATTTTAAGCCACTAAGTTTTAGGGTAGTTTATTAATATTATGCAGCAATAGATAACTGAAACAGTTTAACAAGTTTTTTTACTGAAGGACTTTTTGGAGCCTTTCATATGCACATAATCTTTAAGCATATCCAAAACAAGATAGGATGATTGGCAATTAGGAATGCTCTTCTCTTGTTATAACCATAGTGTATGTACGTAGGTCAGAAATGGGAAACTACCTTAGAGAGTAGTAGATGGGGGCTTGATACTCCATGGCCAGCAGAATTGCCAAGGAAGAAGTTCCGGACACTAGGCATGCTGATGGAAGTAAAGTAGGTACTTGGGGGCAGATCAAAGTCTAGGTAGTAGAAAGTGCTCCAGCTAGGCAGGTGAAGCAGAGTGTATAGAAAGAATGTAGCAATTGATATGTAGGAGGAAGAGCAAGTAGTCAGCCTCAAGGAGATACAGCATGGTATCCTTGCACATGAGCAGAGCATGGCCGCAGGGATCAGGCACCATGAGGAAATACAACAGGCAAGCAGAGGGCTGGGATCAGAGATCAGGAAGCTCTCACATCCTGATTGCTGAGATGGAGTTCAAGAGCAGGATTGTAGCTTATACGGGACAGAAAGAGGGGAGATTGCTGAGAACAAGGCAGGATCCCAGACGGGTTATAAAGGCAGGGACTTATAGTGTTGCCCAGAGAGGTATGAAGAACCTAGTCCCATTGCTGCTGGAAGGGTTCCCAGAAGGCATCCACTGTCAGCTCTCTTTGGAGATTCTCTTAGCTGAAGATAGCCACTTCCACTGGAGAGAGCTACCTTGCCCAAGGTCATGTCCCCTACCCAAAGATGGCGCAATGCTGAGGTATAAATATCTGATCCTCAATTGGGACAACTCTGAAGGGCTATCCCAGCACCAGATCTGCCTGTTGGTTTGACTAAGGCCTTCATCGGGACCATGCATTAGTCTGCTAAGGCTACCTTAACAAAATACCACAGACTGGATGGCTTAAATAACAGACATTTATTTACTTACAGTTCTGGAGGCTGAAGTTCAAGATCAAGGTAATGGCAGATTTGGTTTTTGTTGAGCCCTCTATTTCTGGCGTTCAGGGGCCTCCTCACTATGTCCTCATGTGATCTTTCCTCTGTACTCATGGGGATAGAGGGACAGCCCTCTGGTATCTCCTCTTCTCCTTATAAGGACACCAATATTATCAGATTAAGGTTATACCCTCATGACTTCATTTAACCTTAATTACTTCCTTATAGGCCCTATCTTCAAATATAGCCACATTGGGGCTAGGATTTCAACAGATGAATTTTGGGGACACAATTAAGTCCATAGCAAACTGCATGGCATTCTTACTCTTATTTCTATCCCATCCTGCTTCCTTGGCAGTTTCTCACAGGTGTGGATCCCAAGAGCATTCCCTAATAATTCCTATACACTAATCTCAGTCTCAGGAAATCCAACCTGTAATGGGACTGAACTATTCAAACTGAGGTACATATTGAGGATTGGCCATGGGAGGTACAAGCTTTTCTAGGGCAAGGATCCCACAATCTCTCTCTGTTTTCTATTTTTGTCTTTTTATTCTCTATACCTAACTTATGGATTGGCAAATGGGAGCTATTTAATAGTTGAAAAAATTAATGGGTGATTGAATAAACAAGGACAAAGACTATTTCCTATATTTGGAATACAAGTCCAGAACTAGCTTGATTCCCTAGCTCAAGACAGACTACTTGTTGAATTAGGACTACCTAAAGGCACTGTGAAGCTATAGATCTGGAACCGGGGATAGGGCCGAGTCTGTAGATGGAAGTCTGCTAGAACCAGTTTTGAGGATTGTAGCTCTGTGAAGATTCAAAGTCCAGTACTCACACAGAGTGCCTTCCAAGATTAACTTGTAAGGCATTAGCATTTTAATATGATCATTTATTCAATTAATGTCTCACAAAATGTCTGCCTTTGACATGGTCCCACTTACACTAATACCTTAGGGTTCAAGGAGGTAGTTTGGCCCTAACACATTGTCAAGTATTTCTTTATTCTACTGATCATTTAAAACAAATATTTATTGAGCATTATAATATGCAGGCATTGTCCAGGCATTAGCAATTCAAAACCAATGGTCAATAAACTCCATAAGCTTTTTCATCATATTTTGCATCTAACTGGGAATAAAGATGGAAGGAAGGATCAAGGTCAGAGCAACATGGTTAATAGGTTAATACCCAAGCTTTGGGGTCAGACTGAGTTTGAATCATGGCTCAGCAATAAACCTGGGCAACTTATCTAACTTTTCTGACCCTCAATTTTCTCACATGTAAAATGGAATAGCAATGCTAACATCTACCTTATGGGGTTGTTGTGATGATTATTTGAAATAAGCTTAGAAAAGTGTCTGAATTATACTTCAAATTGCAAAATAAATAGATAGAGTAATGTTAATGTCTCTCCCAATAGAGTACCGCTTTCTTCAACACATACATATAATCCAGATATGAATGATAAAAGAAGACATGGTCATGTAAAATGTTTAGAGAAATAGCATGTACTGATAACCCTGGTAGCTTGGAGTATTATTTTCAACTTTTTGTTCACCCTGTAACAGAATGATATTAATATATTCACTCACTTTGCCATATGATTTTGTGGTATCCCCCATACGAATATGCAGAATGTACTCTTTTTTTTTGAGACGTAGTCTCAGTCTGTTGCCCAGGCTAGAGTGCGTTGGCATCATCACACCTCACTGCAACCTCAAACTACTGGGCTCTGGATTCTCAGTCCTGTTCCAGAGGTCAATGTCTCTGTTCTTGTGCCAGTACCAAGCTGTTTTAGTTACTGTAGCCTGGTAGTACAGCTTAAAGTCTGGTAAACTGATACCTCCCAGTTTGTTCTTTTTACTTAAGATTGCTTTGGCTATATGAGGTCTTTTCTGGTTCCATGTAAAGCATAGAATTATTTTTTCCAGATCTGTGAAGAATGATAATGGGATTTTGATAGGGGTTGCATTAATTCTGTAGATCACTTTAGGTAGTATGGACATTTTAACGATATTGATTCTACCAATCCATGAGCAAGGTAGGTTTTTCCATCTGTTTACAT
>NW_012143634.1:4006581-4007671 GCF_000956105.1 Propithecus coquereli | reverse complement strand
GACACGGGGAGCACTAAAGGGAGGGAAGGGCATGCCTTTAACCCGCACTTGGGTGAGGCAAAGACATAAAGTGTAACTATAATGTTTGTACCCTCACAATACCCTGGAATAATAATAATAAAAAAAAAATCTCCTGGGCTCAAGCGATCCTCCTGCCTCAGCCTCCTGAGTAGCTGGGACTTCAGGCATGCGCCACTATGCCTGGCTAATTTTTCTATTTTTTGTAGAGATGGGGATCTTGCTGTTGCTCAGGCTGATCTCGAGCTACTGGCCTCAAGCAATCCACCCGCCTTGGCCTCCCGGAGTGCTAGGATTACAGGTGTGAGCCACCATGCCGGCCCAGAGTGTACTCTTTTTTTTACCTCATTGCTTTTTGGACCTGGCCATGTGATTTGCATTGGCTAATGGAATGTCAGCATATGTGGAATTGCATGGTGTTGAATAGTGCCCCCCCTCCAAATTCATGTTCACCTGGAACCTGTGATTGTGACCTTATTTGGAAATGAAGTCTTTGCAGATGTAACTGAATTAAAATGAGATCATACTGGATTAGGGTGGGCCCTAAAATCCAATGACTGTTGTCATTAGAGGAGAAGGGAGAGGGAGATTTGGTTTGGCTACTGACACATCATACACCAGGTGACGGTGGAGGCAGAGATTGGAGTGATGCAGCTATAAACCAGAGAATGCCAAAGATTACACCAGACACTAAGAAGAGGCAAAAAGAAAGAATTCTTCCCTAGAGCCTTCAGAGGAAAATGGCCCTGCTGACACCTCAATTTTGGACTTCTAGCCTCTAGAACTGTGAGAGAATAAATTTCTGTTGTTTCAAGCTACCCTGTTGTATCTTGTTATGTCAGCCCTAGTAAACTAATACAGACAAGTACAGAGGCATTAAATATGCTGTGTTTAAAGTCAGGTAAACTGATACCTCCCAGTTTGTTCTTTTTACTTAAGATTGCTTTGGCTATACGAGGTCTTTTCTGGTTCCATATAAAGCGTAGAATTATTTTTTCCAGATCTGTGAAGAATGATAATGGGATTTTGATAGGGATTGCATTAATTCTGTAGATCACTTTAGGTAGTATGG
>NW_012143634.1:3955876-4004991 GCF_000956105.1 Propithecus coquereli | reverse complement strand
ATATTACTCAATCATAAGAAATGACAGTGATCTAGCACCTCTTACACTTTCCTGGATTAAACTTAAGCTCATTATCCAAAGTGGGGCACCACAAGAGCAGCAGAACGGGACCCATTTGTATTCACCATCAAATTGGTATTAACTAATCAACACATAAATGCACATGTCGGAACAACATCTATTGGATGCTGGGGAAGCGGGAGGGCGGCGGGAGGACGGGGGAGGAGGGAGGAGGGGACGGGTATTTGTATACACGAGGAGGGCAATGCGCACTACCCGAAGGATGGACATATTTGAAACACGGACTTGGGGGCGGGGAACCAAGGGCAATACATGTAACCTAAACATCTGTACCACGGGGAGGGCGGCGGGAGGAGGGGGGAGGATGGAGGAGGGGACGGGTATTTGTGTGCACGGGGAGTGCGGTGCGCACTACCCGGGGGATGGACATATTTGAGGCATGGACTTCGGTGGGGGGGAACCAAGGGCAACACGCGTGGCCTAAACATCTGTGCACCCATGGTTTGCTGAAATAAAAAAAATAATAATAATAAAAAAAAGAGATATGGATAAAAAAAATATGCTGTGTTTTTGGCTTGGTCTCTTGCATTTCTGCCATTTTCCATGAGAAGAACATGCTCTGGGTACATGCTTGTTCCAGGATAAGGAGACTTGTGAAGTATATCTGAATCCCATCCATGGTAAGGAGCAAAGCCCAGCTAATCTCAGGTGATCTCAGCAGAGCCATAGTCAACCCACAGACTGTGAACAAGAAATAAATGTGTGTGGTTATATTGTGTTTTAGCTTGCATGTTACACGCAATTATTGTAGCAATAGCTGACTAATATAGTGACAGACTGGGGATACAAGATGAAGGAGAAGCAGCGGTTTCTTAGAACCTTAACAAGTTCCAGATAACCTTATTCGTTATCTTCAGGAATAGATGCAGCCCAAATGTATCGGAGTAGTGGTGGGAGGGAGTAAGTTTCCATTTTAGAGAGTATTTTCCCTTTTCATAAAATGAACGTGAAACCTACCTTGGAGTCATCCACCCAGTTTTCCAGATATTCATTTGGATGAACAGGCAACAAAATGGAATACAGTGGAAGGAGAAGGGAAAACCAGGGAGGCCCCTGAGCTGTTTCTGTCTTTGCTAAAGGAGCCGGCAACCCAAACCAGAGGAGGTTGTCTTTAGAAATGACATATGGCTAGGTAGGTTTTGAAAAATTAAAATAGAAAAGGGTTTCCAGTGTTTCTAGCTTATTATGGTATAAAAATGAGAACCAATTTGCAAAGATGTGGGCAGTAGCAGAATGAATAGTGGAGGCTGATTAGGTACATTTGCCCAGGGCGAATCATTGAAAAGCACCGACCACAGTACTGAAACCCCTATAATTTCCACTGCCTCCCACCATTACCACTTTATCAACGTCAGAGGGAAAGTCAGTTTATTCTTCAGAAAAGCCCACTTTGAAATGTATTTGTTCCCAATGGCCTTTTTCTTTCTTGTAGAAACACTGGAGTCATTCAGTTGCTTTTGGATGAGGGTGCATGGCAATACCTCTCCTTAGCCTTAAGGCAGGAGATTAAAGATTGACATTGCACCTCTATTTCTGTCTCTTTTCTGCCTTTGTCTTCCTTCTAGTCAACAACATACCATTGCAGATGAAGTAAGACACCATGTGCTCATTCTCTGTGTGCATTTTTAATGTGGATTCAGCAAGTTCGTGTCTTCTCTTTGTTTTGACAATGGGGAAGGGAAGGCCGCTTTGATCTTTGAAAATTATGGCTATAAATAATGCCTATTCAAATATTGGCTCAAGATTAAAACAGTGATTGCTTTTGAGTTGTTTTTAGAGTCTTTCACTTCCAAAGCCTTCTTTCCTCCTTTGGATATGTTAGATGCTAATCAAGTTCAAATTTCCACATTATATCTACATATCTAAAGTGCATTTGACAAACAAATGCTGTACTCTATCTCAGGTAAATATTTTATGTTTTAGGTTTGTTTGTTATAAAAGTAATGCATGCTTATAATGAAGTAGTACTGTATACCAAAAAAGTGTAAATAAAGAAAAAAATTTAAAAATTCATAAAGTCATCACTTAGAAATATTCTTATAATCTGTATCTATGTATTTTTATAAATATGCATGTGTAAATCACATATATGTCTGTAATTTTCCTTATAAATTTGTCCTTATACTGGTTATACAGTTTTGAATCTTCCTTTTTTTTTGTAAAAAGCCATCATCCCATGAACTAGGTGGTACGCAATTTGGTGTATCTGTTGTGTTCATGGTGAGATTTATTCTTTTTCCTATTGGCCCTTTGCTTAGGGAGTTTTTGTAGCCCAATTCTTTTCCTCTGTCTTCATAGCATGTGGAAATGTATTCTTTCCTGTGTACAAATGAGAATCTTTCATTTGTTACTCTTTCTGTAGAGAATGATGAATCCAATTCTGCAGTTTTAGATTTAACTCTAAGACTGATGTGTATTTGGCCATAAATTTAAGTGCTAGATAGTTAGGCTTTCAACATGTATTAATCCCATGGCATGTGCAGAACATGATGCTAATTGTTTTAGAGCTTCTTGTGGATGTAGAAAGACATCAGTCCTCAAGTGATTAGCAGTTCATAAAACAATTGCTGAGGAGAGAATGGGTTTGAGTTTAGTCTGGCACTGGCTGGTTCTTGGGGAAGTGAAGAGAGTGGATTGGCTAAACTCAAAGGTTCATACTTGGAACAAGAAATGCTATATTCACAGGCTCAGAGGCAGAAAAAATCTTTATAACTGTAAGAAATGGCAAGTAGCTTGGCTTGGCAACAGCAGAGGAGCCATGCAGGGGAGAACAGACTGGAGGCTGATTTGTTTGGAGGAGCTGGACACTGAGCTGACTAGCCTGAATTTGACAACACAGATGGAAGGATTCTGAGTAGGTTTCCCAGCAGGGGAGTGAAGTAAAGATGTAGACATTCAAAGCAGATGATTTTATTGCCTGTATATATCTGTAGTTCCCATCATCTAGTGTTATCATTCTAAGAGCATGCCTGCTAGGCTCCTGCCCTGTCGGAGTCTGGCCATCTAAGTTGTGTGCAGCTTGTGCAGCTAGTATCACATCCTGTCCCACTGGGAAGGTCTGAGGTGGGCCAATTCTGGCCCCTTGAAATAATGAGTTCCCACTGCTTTCTGTGTACAGAACCAAAAGGAGCAATTTATTGGCATTGTAGGTAATGCCCAGATACTGCCAATGGAAACTGTTAAACTAACTGAATTGTAGGATAGGACAACAGGGATTATTTTTCAACTGTCAACCCAACTTGAGAGGGAGTACTTGTCTACTCCCTAAAATTAGCTCACATTTTTACCTCACAAAATGCACACTCTTGTTCTCATACATTGCTGTCAGGGATGCAAAATGGTACCTATGAAGAAGAACTTGGTAATTTCTAATATAATTGCATATGCTTTTACCCTTTGAATTACTAATCCCACTTCTAGGAATCTACCCCAAAGATATAATGGCAAAAAATATAGAAAGACACACATGCAAAGTTATTCATTACAACACACTGTAGCAAACTATTGGAAACAACCCAAATTCCATTAATAGGAAACTGAAAAGCTGTCAGACATCTACCCAAAGGAATACTATGTAATTATGAAAAGAAATGAGTTATAGCTCTATATACTGCTGGGGAGTGGTTTCTAGCGTATATTATGAGAAAAAAAGCAAGGTGGGAAAATTATATATAATATTCTATCATTTATTCTAAGAAAGGGGGTATGAATATATATGTTGATGTATGTATATATAGACATATATAATATGTATATTTGCTTATATTTAAAAAGGAAGGATAAACCTAAAGCTAAAAATTTGAAAAAGGTTGCCAATAGGAAAGGGGACAGGAAATAAGAAAACAAGGTGAAGGGAAAGGGATAGAAGTGGGACTTCTCTGAATATACCTTATTTTGTAGATTTGAATTTGGAAACACACAATCATTTTACATAATTCTATTACAAAATTAAATTTAGAAAGAAATCCCTAAATATAAAAAAACCATATGAAACAGATGAAACAAACTATGTAATAAGTTTTTGGCTTAACCACACAGAGAAGAACTGTTCCATATGATTTCAATTAAACACAGTAATTTGACTTTACATTCCTAGAGGGATTATGTACTAAGGACAGAAAGAACTATAAAAATATCTTGGTAACGTCAGTGTTATAATTCTGAAATTGTTGTGTGTGTAATGTAGGAAAAAGTAAATGACTATTTATGCTGTTTTGGGGAATTGGGATTTTGGGCATGGAAAAAAGGAGATACAGATATCATATAGATGAGATTAAGTAAAAATCTTGTATTTCTGAATTTGAAATGAAAGCATCATTATAAACTCATATTGTAGTTCATCTTTTTGAAAAAATTGATTTTCTAGGTTTGAACACTGTAAAGACCTGAAAACAATGACCACCCCTGTAGCAATGAACATCCATGATGTCCAGGTTGCGGTCTTTAAGTATCATTTTTCCATTAAAAGGAACCTGGGCTCCTTGTAAAGAACTGACGTCAGAACTGGGGCAGAAAATATACAAGATCAACCTAAAACATCTTGTTATACTCGGAAGCAAAAAAGCTTTCAAAGACTACTGTGGGCTTCTCAAAGGGGCACAAGAGCCACTTGAAGAGGAACAATTTGATTATCAGTAAGAATAACAGCTGCAATGGATTGTAACATTTGTATATGTTAATCCATGTACTTATTCTTATTTTTAAAAAAGCTCACTGGTCACCTTGAATCTTCTTTGGATGTATTAAATGATCAACAGTTATTTTGAAAACTGGAATACAAATAAAAAAACCTAGCTTTTATCCTTCTTTCCTACATAAAAATTACATTGATTTGTGGAAGGTCCTCCTTAAAGACGTGTATTAACTGGTAAATGAAGAAGGAATGATAGAATTATAACACTTCTGTTTTGTAACCTCTACTAAAATATTGGATCTGGACAATGATCAGTGACTGATAACATCACAAAAAGAGAGAAAACCAGCCTCTTTGGACTTTTAATTGATACAGCATTGCCTATTAAAGATTATTGCCAAAAAACTGAAACTGAATATGATCAAGATTTTAGTTTTAATAAAAAATGTATAAGAAAGAGTAAAGAGGAACATGTTCAACACTGTGAGATATGCTGTGGTTTGACTGTCACCTCCAAAACTCAAGATGTTGAAGTTTAATTGACATTGTGACAATACTAAGTGGTGGGGCATGTACGAGGTGATAAGGTCTCATGAGGTCTCTGCCCTCCTGAATGGAGTATTTTTATTGCAGAAGCGTGTTACATACTGTGGGAATGGAATCCTAATAAAAGAATAAGTTCAGCCCCTGTTTTCTCTCTGTCTTGTGTGCTCACTTGCCCTTCTACCATGTTACGATGCTTCAATAAGGCCATCACTAGATGTGGCCCTTTGATCTTGGACTTTCCAGCCTCCAGAACTGTTAGCTAAATATATTTGTCCCTCAATATTGATGGCGGATTGGTTCTGGGACCCTCTGAAGACACCAAAATTCATGGATGCTTAAATTCTTTATATAAAATGGCACGGTATTTGCATATAACCTATATATATCCTCCCATATACTTTAAATCATCTCTAGATTACTTATAATACCTAATATAAATGCTATGTAAATAGTTGTTATACTGATGGTGAGTACATGTGGTGCTTGTTTTTCCATTCTTGGGATACCTCACTTAGTAGAACGTGTTCCAGCTGTATCCAGGAGTATACAAGAGGTGCTATATCACCATTGTTTCTTAAAGCTGAATAGTATTCCATGGTATAGATATACCACAGTTTATTAATTCACTCATGTATTGATGGACACTTGGGTTGTTTCTACATCTTTGCAATTGTGAATTGTGCTGCTATGAACATTCGAGTGCAGGTGTCTTTTTTATAGAGCCACTTTTGCTCTTTTGGGTAGATGCCCAGTAATGGGATTGCTGGGTCAAATGGTAGTTCTACTTGTATCTCTTTAAGGTGTCTCCATATTGCTTTCCACAGAGGTTGCACTAGTTTGCAGTCCCACCAGCAGTGTATGAGTGTTCCTACCTCTCCACATCCACGCCAACATTTATTGTTTTGGGCCTTTTTGATAAAGGCCAGTCTCTCTGGAGATAGGTGATATCTAAGTGCACATATAAGAATGACATGTATTGGATGTTGGGCAAGGGGAGGGGGGAGAGGGGAAGGAGGGGACGGGCATATGCACAAACAATGAGTGCGATGCGCACCTCCGGGGGAATGGACACACTTGAAGCTCGGACTTGGGGGGGAGGGAGGGTAAGGGCATCATATGTAACCTAATCATCTGTACCCCCATAACATGCTGAAATAAAAAAAAATAGTTGTTATACTGTATTGTTTTTTAATTTGTATTTTTATTATTATATTATTAATTATTATTATTTTTTTCCTGAATATTTTAAATCCATGGTTGGTTGAATCCATGGTTGCAGAACCAATGGATATGGAAGGCTGATTGTAAATCTCTTTTCTTTATAAATCACCTAGTCTGTAGTATTCTGTTATGGCAGCAGAAAACAGGCTAAGACAAGATATAATTTGTCTTGTCCAAATCCAGACTGTAAATAAAACTGTGAGACAACCAACCTAGTTTATCCAACAAAAAAATTTTAAGAAAAAACAAAAGAGATGAGTGAACTAAAAGAGACTTAAAAAAGAAAGGAAGCCAATTGCAACATATAGATCTTATTTGGATTCTGATTCAATCGACAAACCACAAAAATACAAATATGAGATAATCAGGGAAATTTGAAGATTGACTAAATTTTAATATTAAAAATTACTGTTACTTTTTACATGTGATATTGGTATCATCATTATTTTTTTGCTGTGTATACTGAGGTATTTGCAGATGACATGATAGGAAATTGTGGATTTGTTTCAAAATAAGAGAGTAGCATGGGATGGGGAGTACAGTGCATAGGCAATGGATGAAACAAGATTGGCTGTGAGTTATTGGTTGAACTTAGGTAATATGATGACTACATGCATCACCAAATCATGATAAGCAGGCTAATTCTCTCAAACAAATAAAGAAGCAAATATGAGGAATAGAACAGAGAGGAAAAAAGCAGTGTCTTAATTTCTTCAAGTTTACAAATCTGCTTCAAAGTTCATGATTAATCTTTCAGAATTTTAAACCTCTATTATGATTTCAAAAACAGTTTATTTTTTGACTCTTTTGAAATAGTCAATTAGAACTGAGAACTTCCATAGCAAATTTGAATTTTAACTGAGTATTTAGTGATGAATTGTACAATCCTAAATGCCTGGGCTTGTTAGAAAAGGTGACATTTTCAATTGTAATGTTTCTGTGTGAATTACCTCTTTTATTAGAGTCCACCATTTAATCTATAGTAGCCTAGGCTTTTGATAAGTTATATTTGCTGCAGGCTGTGTGCTACATTTCTTGGTAAGTCTTGATGGGCGTTAGCACAAACACTGCTCATTTGTCATCTTTTACTAAGCTAAAACTTCTCTGAGCAAAAGGCACACAAGTCTACTCTTTTATCCCTGACCTTCCTGGGACCTTTGTCCCTATCAGCCATCTCTTCCTTGACTGCCTCACTGTCATCTCAGTGGAATCTACCAATATTGCATTCCTCTTATTTCTTCTGAAGTGCTTCTGTTTTGACAAAGCCTAGCACCTGATGACCCTAGTCTCAAGAAATACTCTTTATGTTTGCCTTTCTTTGGCTATGACTGCAGGTCATCTGGGGAACTGTTTACAGTTTCAGATATCACCAGCCACTACTGAGAAGGAAGAAAAGTAAAACTATCTTTTTTTAAACTCTGTGGAAATACAGATATTTTAAACTATGGAAGACAGGAAGGGGGGGCCTCATTGAAACTTTTACCTTCATTGTCATAAGGGTTTCTACTCTTCTTATTTCAGGGTGGCTACTAAATTGATTTCAGTAATGTCCAATTAGGAGTATAATTTTATGGTATATAGTAAGTATCTGACTTTATAAAATAATTTTATTAAATGGATGAGTAAAATCACCAAAGCACACTTGGTAGTTAGATAGTTTTGAATTCGATGTGATAATTTGTGCATTCAATAGACAAATCTGTGCCATCCTTTAAATAAAGAATAATTGAATTAATTTTGATAGCATTATTCCTCAGATTTCTCTTTGTTATGTTCTAGCACATTAATAATAGACATTAATAATGCCTTGGATTTGTAAAGCATTACTGTATTCAAACCATTTACATTGATGTTATCTCATCTTATAAGGTAGGCAAAGCAATTATTTGAGAAAATAAGAAATTTTGATCCAATGAGATCAGAAGACTTACTAAGTTAGTGACAGTACCCAGAGTCAAAGAATGCCTTTTTACATCCCTCCTTCCCCCCTGCCATCTCCCCAACCATTGGGTAGGCTTGATTCCCACTTCACTTTTCAAAGGACAAGATTTTGAGTTCATTGATTTATTTTTTTAGCTTAGAAGAGCACCCATTTACTATTTGGCAGTGCTATAGATTGAACGTTTGTGTCTCCTCCCCAAATTTATGTGTTGAAATCCTAACCCCCAAGGTCATGGTATTAGGAGGTAGAGCATTTGGGAAGTGATTAGGTAATGAGGGCAAAGTTCTTATGAATGTGGGTTACTGCTTTATAAAAGAAGCTCTGGAGAGACCCCTTGCCCTTTCTGCCATGTGAGGACATAGCAAGAAGATGACTGTCTTCGAACCAGGAATGGACCCTAACCAAACATCAAATCTGCTGGCACCCTGATCTTGGATTTTTCCCAGCCACCAGAACTGTAAGAAATAAACTTCTGTTATTTATAAGCCACACAGTCGATGGTATTTTGTTATGGCAACTGGAACAGATTAAAGCACATAGTTTTTGTGGTTTGAGTCTGGGCACAGCTTAGCTGAATCATCTGCTTAGATCTTAAAAGGCTGCAATCAAGGTGTCATCTGGAGCTGTGGCCTCATCTGATGCTTGGGAACCTCTTAAACTGCATTCAGTTTATAGACAGAATTTGGTTCCTTGAAGTTGTAGAACTCATGGAAGCTTTTATTGCAGGACACTCTCTCTGGTGCTTCATCCTCTTTTAAGAACTCCCCTAATTAAGTTAGTCCCAGCAAAGATATTCTCCCTTTTTACTAATTCAAAATCAGCTGATTAGTAACCCAATTATAGGAGTGAAATCCCACACTCAAGAGGAGGAAATTATACAGGGCATGCATACAAGGAGGTGGAAATCTTGGGGTTCATCTTAGAACTCTCCAAACTACAACCTATATACTGAAAACTTTAGCATTGTTGTTATAAGTAATTAAAGAACTAAATTTGACCTCATTGGATCAAAGTAAAATTAAAGAACTATGGAAAGATATACCACTTTCACAGGTTGGAAGACTCAATATTAGTAAGATATCAGTTCTTTTGAAATTGATTTATGTATTTAACCAAATTAAAAATCCCAGCAGGGTTTTTTGTAGACATTGACAAGCAGATTCTAAAATTCACATGAAAATGTAAAGGACCTCGAACAGCAATGACAACTTTGAAAAAGAAGATCAAAGTTAGAGGATGAACACTACTTAATTTCAAACTTATCATAAGGCTATAGCTATCAAGTCAATGTGGTATTGGTAGCAAGATAGACAAACAGATTAGTGAAACAGAACAGAGATTCAAGAAATGGACTCACGCATATATGAACAACTGCTTTTTACCTTAATTTATTCCTTCTCTAATGCTCTTTCTTTATGTAGATCCAAGTTTTGGACCTATGTCATTGTCCTTCTTTTTGAGGAATTTCTTTTAATATTTCTTGCAAGAGTTTCGTTAATTTTTCTCTATTGCCTTTCTGTTTTCAATTTCATTGTTTTATGAACTTGGGTTTGTTCCCTTCCTTCTGCTTGCTTTGGCTTTAATTTTTTTTCTTGTTTCTTAAGGTTGAAACTTGGATCATTAATTTGACACCTATCTTCTTTTCTAATATAAGCATTTAATGCTATAAATTTCCCTCTAAACATGGCTTCAACTGCATGCCACATATTTTGATATGTCATATTTTTGTTTCTTTCAATACAAAATGTTTTCTGTATATGAATTATTTAGATTTGTGTCATTTGTTGAGTTATTTCTATTTCAATTCCATCTTTATCAGATAGTATAATTTGTATAATTTCACTTGACTTTATTTTTTTAAGACTTGTTTGTTGATTCAAGATATGGTCATTTTGGTGACTGTTCCACATGCCCTTGTAAAGAATGTGTATATTACTGTTGTTGGTAAACAAATTAGGTCACACTGAATGGCAGTGCTGTTCAGGCTTCTATCTGCATTAGTCAGCTCAGGCTGCCATAACAAAATACCATAGATAGGATGGCTTTAACAAAAGGAATTTATTTCTCAGCATTTCGGAGGCTGGGAAGTCCAAGATCAAGGTGCTGGCTCATTCTGCTCCTGGTGAGGGCTCTCTTCCTGGCTTGCAGATGGCCCCTTTCTTGTGGTGTGCTCACACAACCTTTCCTTGGTGCATGCACATGGAGAGAGAGAGACAACATGCACGAGAGAGTGAAAGAGAAAGAGTGTGCACACTACCTCCAAATACAGTCACATTGGGAATTGAGGCTTTAACATATGAATTTTAGGGGGGATATTTATGATTTCTGTTGCTCTTCCTCATTTCTGAAGTTCCAAGTTTCCCTCGTGTATTATTTTGCTTCTGTCTAAAAAGTCTTCCTTTAACATTTCTTTTAGAGCAGATCTTTTAGTGAATAATTCTTTTAGTTTTCCCTCACATGAGCATGCTTTTATTTTACTATATGTGGAATTCTGGGTTGATGCGCTTTTCTTTTAGCACTTACAAATATCGTTCCACTATCTTCTGGCTTTTTGGTTTCTGATGAGAAATCTAGTAAGAACAACTCAAATCGTTATTCTCCTATGTATAATGTATCATTTTTTTCTGGCTGCATTGAAGATGTTTTTCTTTGTTTTTGGCTTTCAGAAGTCTTATTATGGTGTCCCTATTATGGTTTTCTTTGGGTTTATCCTGTTTACAGTTTGCTGAACTTCTTGAATCTGTAAATGTATATATTTCACCTAATTTTTGACATTTTTGGTAAATGTATCATTTTTTTCTGGCTGCATTGAAGATGTTTTTCTTTGTTTTTGGCTTTCAGAAGTCTTATTATGGTGTCTCTATTATGGTTTTCTTTGGGTTTATCCTGTTTACAGTTTGCTGAACTTCTTGAATCTGTAAATGTATATATTTCACCTAATTTTTGACATTTTTGGTAATTGTTTTTTCAATTTTTTCCTGCACCAATATCTTTATGATTATCTTCTGGGACTCACTGACACAAATGTTAGATCTTTTGATATTGTCCCATAGGTGCCTGAGTCTCTGTTCACCTTTTAAAATTTTTTTCTCAGGCCAAGCTTGGTGGCTCATGCCTATAATCCCGGCACTTGGGAGGCCAAGGCAGGAGGATTGCTTGAGCTTAGGAGTTTGAGACCAGCCTGGGCAACATAATGAGACCACATTTCTACAAAAAAATAATCTGTGCCTGGTCATGCATTACTGTAGTCTCAGCTACTCTGGAAGCTGAAGTGGGAGCATTGCTTGAGCCCAGGAATTCGAGGCTGTAGTGAGTTATGATCATTCCATTGCACTGTAGCCAGGATGACAGAGACCCAGTCTCAATAACAAAAGTAACAACAAAAACTTCTGTTTCTCTCTCTTATTCAGATTGATAGTTTCTATTAACTCATTTTTAAGTTCACTGTCTCTTTCTTTTGTTATTTTTATTCTGTTGAGCTCAACCCATGAATTTTTTTTATTTAAGGCATTGTATTTTTCAATTCTAAAGTTTTTTTTTAAGTTTCCATATCTCTTTTGTGAACTTCTATCTTTCTATTTATATCAAGTGTGTTTACCTTTACCTCATGGAGTATAGTTATAATAGCTCCTTTAAAGTTTTTGATAATTTCAGCATTTGACTCATCTTGGGGTTGGTACCTATGGATTGTCTTTTCCCTTGAAAATCGGTCATATTTTCCTAGTTCTTTGTATGTTAAGTAATTATAGAAAATATTTTAGACATTTTGAATATTACTGTGAAAATATGAATCCTTCTAAACTCATCTGGAAAATATTAAGGGGTATGTGTCTGTGTTATTTTAGTAGACAATCAGCTCAGTTAGGTTTAGACGACAAGTTCTGTCTCATTTCTGTCAGCAGTAGTTCCAATGCCTGTCCTATTGATCTGCACCTCTCACCACTCACAAAAATCAACTCAACTCATAATGGATAACAGACTTAAACCTAAGACATGAAACTATAAGAATTCTAGAAGAAAATGTTGGCAAAACTCTTACATACATCAGCCTAGGCAAATAATTTATGAGGAAGACCCCAAAAGCAATCATGGCAATGACAAAAATAAATAAATGGGACCTGATCAAATTAAAAAGTTCTGCACAGCCAAGGAAACAATCGTTAGAGCAAATAGACAACCTACAGAATGGGAGAAAATATTTGCATGCTATACATCTGATAAAGGGCTGATAACTATAATCTATAAAGAACTCAAGGAAATCAGAAAAAACCTAACGACTCCATTAAAAAGTGGGAAAAGGACATGAACAGAAACTTTTCAAAAGAAGATAGACTAATGGCCAAGAAACATATGAAAAAATGCTCAACATCTCTAATCGTCAGGGAAATGCAAATCAAAACCACAATGAGGTATCACTTAACTCCCGTGAGAATGGCTTTTATCAAAAAGTCCCAAAACAGCAAATATTGGCATGGATGTGGAGAGATAGGAACACTCATACACTGCTGGTGGGACTTCAAACTAGTACAATCTATATGGAAAGGCATATGGAGATACCTCAAAGAACTAAAAGTAGAGCTATCATTTGATCCAGCAATCCTGCTACTGGCTATTTACCCAAAGGGAAAAAAGACATCCTAAAAAACACATCTGCACTTGAATGTTTATAGCAGCACAATTCACAGTTGCAAAGATGTGGAAACCACCCAAGTGCCCATCAATACATGAGTAGATTAACAAAATGTGGTATATGTATACCATGGAGTACTATTCAGACACACAAAAAAATGGTGATCTAGCACCTCTTGTATTATTCTGGATAGAGCTGGAGCCTATTCTACTAAGTGAAGTATCCCAAGAATGGAAAAACAAGCACCACATGTACTCACCATTAAATTAGAACTAATTGATCAACATCTATGTGCACATATGGAAATAACATTCATTGGAAATCAAGCAGGTGGGAGGGGAAGGAGGGAATGGGTAAAATCACACCTAACGGGTATAATGCACACTATCTGGGGGATGAGCATGGTACAAAAGCAATTTATGTAACCAAATTGTTTGTACCCTCATAATATTCTGAAATAAAAAAAAAGAAAAGAAAAAGCATTATTGGAATATTACTGAGAAAAAAATCTTTGCATGGCTTCTTCATGTCTCTGACATGCATGTGCCTCTTTGAGGTTAGCCTGGAAATCAGCAAGTGGTTTATACTGTATTTCAGTTCTCAAAACTTTTGCTATGCTGTTTTTGTTCTATCCCCATGCATAAATTACTCAGGAATTACTCTAGGACTCAGGAGTGATTTATATTTCAGTTCAGTTCTCAAAATCTTTGCTATGGTGATTTGAGTCTGTTCCAGGCATGCACAGTTCAGGTGTAAGTTCAGGACTTGTCTGAAATGACATACAATATTCCGAAATTACCTCCTCCATATCCCTCTTCTCTGGGATTCTTCATCCTTTTCCCCAACCCTCTCTATCCCAAATACACACATCAGCTTACAGAGACCTATTTTCTTGGTCCTATCTCTAGAAAGATAGTGTTTTGTCTTGGATATTTTATTGCCTGTGCAGCTAATGCCACAGCTCCTAACTAGTGACCATCTTTGGCATGAGAGAAAAGAGGAAAAAAATCTGAGAAACTCCTTCTCACATATGGGTCACTTCCTCAAGATTTGATTTCTCTCCCCAATCTGCCTGCTTTTGTTTACTCTTGAGTCCTCAGGTTGTTGCTTTTTGTAGTTTGTCCGGAGTTTTTAGTTACAATCAATAGTTTCACTCTATGTTGGCCAGCACTGGAAGTCTCTCTTCACTTTATTTTTAAGAACCAAATACGGACTTCATGTTTGCTCCACAGTCTCCTGCCAGATTCCAGGCAAAACATGAGCTTTTTAAAGAAATCATAGCCCTGTGTCCACTAGGAGGCAGCACTAAGAAACCCAACATTTCTCCAGGCCTCTGTAGCCTTGAGGACATGAATATAATCTTGGCAACCTATGGCTTCAAATTCCCACAAAGAGAAGCTCGGGACCTCAAGCTCTTCTCTGCATTCCACTTCATTCCCACTCTTTCCTTATAGGTTCTTGGTGGCTAGAGTGTTTGATAATGACAGGGAAGCTCATTCTAGGTATGTGGGCAGTGCTGTTGCCATATCCATCTGTGGTAACATCCATAGCAGTCACTGCTTCCATTGCTTCCATTGCTTGCTCAAGTTGTCATGGCTGCTTAGGTGCAAGGGGGCTTCTTTCTGGTAATGTTTACAATTCTTTCAGTAGGCTCCCAAAGCTGGCTCTTTTCATATCTTCAGAGTCCGTTCTCTGAAGAAAGTTGGAATAAGTTCCCCCCATATTAGGTTGAAAACTGTGGGAGTCATTAGTTGCTGCTTATCAAATACTTCTGGCTCTCCAACTTCTCAGCACTTAGGATTGTCTTCTTGGCCCTCTTGCAGTTGGTTTGAGGCTACATGATTAATTCTCGTCTATAAGTGGAGTCAGAAGTGATGAGCATTACTTCCAGGCTGGAACATTAAATTGCTAATGTGAAACTTTCTAGAATTCTCTTTCCCTCTGCCAAAATGACTGGTAATGTTCTAGGTTATGGCTCCTCTATCAGGCAATGTCTCAGAGTGAGGACTACGTGGAACAGAGGCCCCTGCCAACCTACAATGATCATGTAGCATGAATGAGAAATAACCTTTGTTGTTGAGCTACTAAAGTTTTGGGGTTATTTTTTGATAAAACATTATCTAACCCAGCCTAATTGATACAGAAGCCATATGAGAGGCACTACCTAGTATCATACTAAGAAATGTTTCTTCTTCCCCACTTCAACTAAGGGTCTCAGGGCAGAGAGAAGTTATCTTGACTTTGTCCTAGCTAATTGTGAGATCTGTCCATCCAGACACTCCTCTTAGAACTTGAAGCTGTCTCTGGCTTGCTGAAATTTAAGTCTTAGTTTCCACTACCTGACTGTCAGTTCTTAAATTTATATCCAATATTCATTCCATGAGACCAAGTGGATCTTCATACAACCAGAACAACTGGTAGCCTACCAGCAAAATTCAGAATTCAAGAGATAGACTAGAGTTTAAACTCCTTTTTCTTCTCCATTCTATACTAAAGTTGTTTATTTCTTTTCCCCTCCTTTATTCCAGTCACTTTTAGCATTCCTTCACCTTTTTATACTTTTCTCCTTTATCCCCCTTTTATAACGCCCACACTGAAGATATTGCTACACTCCTATACCCTTCTTTCTCTTAGTGGACTACCCTTTTCCTTTTTTAGATTAAGCTTGGTGTTCTCACTTCAAGTCCCTTTAACACTTTTTGTTGATTCTGTCTGTGACCTTTGTTTAATTCCTGCATCCCTCACCTGAAGAAGTGATATTCTAAATCTCCTAGAATAAGAAAATATGGAGAGAATATTGTATAGTCATAGTAGTTAACCCATGTATATAGCACTTATATATCACACATTTTTCTAACTTCATTAAAATCTATTAATTCATTTACAGCTCACAAAAGCTCCATACACACATAGTTATTATAACCTCTATTTTGCAGCTGAGGTAACAGCACACTGAATTATAGGACTTGTTCAAGGTCACACAGCTTATAAGCGGCAGAGAGAGAATTAGAAACTGGGCTGTCTGGCACCAGAGCCCATGTTTCAGTCATTAAGTTCTATTGCTTCACTACATATGCAGAAAGTTTTAAGCCATGGATCAATAAACTATCATCCTCCAGCCATATACAACTTGCCATACATTTGTGTAAATAAAGTTTTATTGAAATGCAGTTACACCCACTTGTTTAATATGACTGCTTTGATGCTACAAGAGCAGAGTTGACTGGTTGAAACAGAGCCAGCATGACCCACACAGCCTAAAATGTTTACTATCTAACCCCTATTTTAAAGAATGAATAAGGGTATTCCAGACAAAGTGCTCCTGGCAAAGGGAATGACATGCCAAAATGTATGGGGCAACTGACTTCAGAGTTTTTCTGCACCTATACTATATATATTTTAAGGGAAGAAACTCATCTTCTCACCATGGTGAGAACACCATAAGTGCTCAAGAAATGCTTGTAGAAAACAGTTCCACTTTATCCACAATATGAAGCCACTCATAAATGTATTAATGACCATTGTACTTATTTTTTGTTTTTCTAGCATTATTAATTATAACCATATGGGTTAGGAAAAAGGTAAAGGTACAAGAAAAGGTAATGAGTAGCCCAGTTAACTGAGTATATTATAAATTCACATTATCATAACTTAAATTACATTTATTCACGAAAGTGTTTGTTGATGGGTTGTATATTTTGTGTTCAAATGTGGTTTATGTAAGAAAATAGTCCTAATGAATCTGATGACAGGTCAAAATGAAAAATTTGTCGGTGAATTTCTGATGGTAGAAATAAAAAGCTTAGAACACACAAACACACACACACGCACACTCTCTCTCTCTCTCTCTCACTCACTTTTACCAGACCTTGCCCCTACTCAACAAACATATTCATAAACACATTTTAATAATTGATGTTTTATTTAATGTTAAAAGATTAACATTATACTGACAATAATTTAAATATGAATAGGATCCAATGGCTCTGCTACACTACCTTTCTTGCCTTAGAACTGAGGTGGATCATCAGAGGGAAACACATTGCTTATTCAGTTCTCATAGTTTTTTATTGTTTGCATCAGTAGAAAGGAATAAATTTGTGTCATAATAACTTCACAAGGCTTTAACACTTAGTAAAAGGGGAAACTGTTGCCTGTAAGAATTTTTTTAATACAGAAGGAAATGATTTTATGTACTAAAAACTTTTGAAATTTAGTGTATGTGTTAGAGTCAAGTTTATAGGTGGAAAAGTGTTTGATCTCTCTGTTTGATAGATCATGTTTTTTTCTTTATCTGATGAATAAAAGTGTTTTTATTTATACTTATTTCTACTGAATATCTAAGATAGCTAATTCATTATATAAAATTTTATGGTAATAAAAAATAGACGATTCCATAGTTCTTTAATTATTATCTGTTTAGAATGCTCTTACTTAGACGCTAGGATATCTTTTTTTTTTAGATAATATGTTTTAGAAACTATGGAGTAGTCTACCAGTTGAAAAATTATTTTTTAATGTTCTAAAGATCTGATAGTTTCTCTTTTAATGTTTCAACACCATTGGACCATTTCTCTTAATAGTGTCATCTAATAATCTGAGATCTCTTGTATAAGCAGCTTCATCATTTTCAGGGTATGATACTTCAAACTGTATTTTGCTTGACTATACAGGTAATACTTGACAAAAATTTCAATGGGTCATCTAAAGAAACTCTTTGATCTTTTTCCCAGCCATCAAATTCTTGTTAACTAACTGTAGCTTTAATTAATTAGATAGGCTAGGTTTGTCTAATTTTTAAGGTAGGCATTTTTGTCTAAGTTACCCTAAAACAGTTTAATAAGATGTGTAATTTTTTCTTTAGTAGAAAATAGAAGCTGGAACACCTAAAATTGGGCTATGATTCTTTAGGGAACAATTTACTCAATCACTCACTTCTTTATCAGTCAACATGAATTTATTAAGCACTTACTCTTTGCACTGGTGTTGTGATAGGGATTAGAGTGAGTGACAAAAGACAGTCCCTGTCCTCAAGGAGCTTACCATCTACTTAAGGGACAGATACTTGCATAATTTTAACACAATATGACAAGAGCTATTGAAGAGGTAATGTGCTTATCATGGGCCTAAGACTAGGAGGTCTACTATACAATTAAGGTAGAATATATAAAGTAGAATTAAATAACTAATAAAATATCAAATAACTGGAAATTAGAAAACTCTCTCCTAAATAATTTGAGTTATAAAATCAAAATTTAAATTTAAAAAATAAGAGATAATAAAATTGTAAATATTGTGAGATACAGTCTTTGATAATACTAAAGAGGAAATCTATATTCAAATTCTCAAGTTAGAAAAGAAACATTGAGGATTAATGAGTCATATATCTAACACAAGAAGTTTTAAGAAAGAACAAAAAGAACAATAGTATATGTCCAAAGAAGATACAAGTAAAGACATAAGAGGGATGAGAATAAAATGTTTTAAAATAGAAAACAAAGATATAAGAGTAAGTGTTATCAACCAATAGCTGGTTCTTTGAAAATACTGATAAAATAGAGAGAGCTCTGACAATAGTGGTTCGAAAAAAAATAAGGCACAAGGATATAGCTGTAGGAATGAAGAAAAGGGCATATCTATGAGTAGAGGAAAGACTAAAATATAAGATGATATTATAAAAACTTTATGTCAAAAGATTTTGAAAATTTAGATGATATGGAAAATTTCTAAAAAAAAATATAACTTACCTAGCCTACCTCAATATAAAAAAAATCTGATTAGGATTATAAAATTAAAAGAATTTAATCAGTAGGCCAAATCTATCCCTTGCCTCCACATGCAAAAATATCAGGCAAAGATTATTTTACAGGTAATTTCTACAGAATACTCAAAGGCCATACAATCTTTATCTTGTCCAAACCATTTTGGGAAACAAAAAAAGAAGGAATATACTCCACAACATTTTTCTTTTTTGTTGACACATAATGTTTGTACATATTTATAGGGTGCATGTGATTTTTTTTTAAATCTCTTATGCCCGACATCATTTATTTTCTTTTTTTAAATTTTTTTTATTTCAGCATATTATGGGGGTACAGATGTTTAGGTTACATATATTGCCTTTGATCCACCCGAGTCAGAGCTTCAAGCTTGTCCATCTCCCACACGGTGTGCACCATACCCATTAGGTGTGTATATACCCATAGCCTCCTCCCCGCTCCCATCTGCCTGACACCAGATGAATGTTACTACTATATGTGCATTTAAGTGTTGATCCATTAAAATCAATTTGATGGTGAGTACATGCAGTGCTTGTTTTTCCATTCTTGTGATACTTCACTTAGTAGAATGGGCCGGAGCTATATCCGGGATAATACAAGACGTGCTAGATCACCATTGTTTTTGGTGGCTGAGTAGAACTCCATGGTATACATATACCACGTTTTATTAATCCACTCATGTATTGATGGGCACTTGGGTGGTTTCCACACTTTTGCAATTGTGAATTGTGCTGCTATAAACATTCGAGTTCAGATGTATTTTTTATAGAATGTCTTTTGTTCCTGTGGGTAGATGCCCAGTAATGGGATTGCTGGATCAAACGGTAGTTCTACTTTTAGCTCTTTAAGGTATCTCCATATTGCTTTCCACAGAGGTTGTACTAGTTTGCAGTCCCACCAGTAGTGTATGAGTGTTCCTATCTCTCTGCATCCATGCCAATATTTAGTGTTTTGGGACTTTTTGATAAAGGCCATTTTCACTGGAGGTAAGCGATATTTCATTGTGGTTTTGATTTGCATTTCCCTGATGATTAGAGATGTTGAGCATTTTTTCATATTTTTCTTAGCCATTGGTCTATCTTCTTTTGAAAAGTTTTTGTTCATGTCCTTTGTCCACTTTTTGATAGGGTTGTTTGATTTTTTCTTACTAATTTTCTTGAGTTCTATATAGATTCTAGTTATCAACCCTTTATAGGATGTATAGTATGTGAATATTTTCTCCCATTCCATAGGTTGTCTGTTTGCTTTGGCTGTGCAGAAGCTTTTCAATTTGATCAGGTCCCATTTATTTATTTTTGTTGTTGCTGTGATTGCCTTGGGGATCTTCTTCATAAATCCTTTGCCTAAGCCAATGTCTATAAGAGTTTTTCCAACATTTTCTTCTAGAATTCTTATAGTTTAATGTCTTAGTTTTAAGTCTGTTATCCACTGTGAGTTGATTTTTGTGAGAGGTGAAAGGTGCAGAACTTATTTCAGTCTTCTATAGGTGGCTATCCAATTTTCCTGGCACAATTTATTGAATAAGGATTCTTTTCCCCTGTGTATGCTTTTGTCTGCTTTGTCAAAGATTAAAGAGCTATATGAGTATGGTTTTATATCTGGGTTCTCAGTTCTGTTCCATTGGTCTATGTCTGTTTTTGTGCCAGTACCGTGCTGTTTTAGTTACTATAGCCTTGTAGTATAGCTTGAAGTCTGGTAAATTGATGCCTCCCAATTTGTTCTTTTTGCTTAAGATTGCTTTTGCTATATGGGGTCTTCTCTGGTTCCATACGAAGTGTAGAATTATTTTTTCTAAATCTGCTTTATGGCAATTAAAATAAATGAGCTAACTGTGCCTGTGTCAACCTGGATAAATTTTAAAAATAAAATGCTAACAAAAAATAGTAAATTTCAGTATGATACCATTTTATATAGTTTTGAAACACATAATAATCAGTACTATATATTGTTTACTGATACCAACATTTGTAGCAGAAATATAAAGATCTCATGAGAATGCTAAACACTGGACTCTGGAGAATGGTCCCTTTGGTGGAGGTGGTGGAGGAAAGGAAACTTAATGGGGAGGGATGACTTCTGGGACTTAAAATTTGTTATGTTCCAATTAGGCTGGATCATGAGTACATGAGTATTTATTATTATTCAATGGACTTTTTGTATTTCTGAAATCTTTCAAAATCTTTAATCATTTCAAAAGAAAAAGGTGAAGAGATTATTGAGTTATTAATATTACCAGAAGGACATTGTTCTGATGAGTTGAATCTCCGCAAATTTAAAATAAGATGAAGTTGTAACTAAAATTATAGCAAGATGGAATTTAAATAAAAGGAAGAATGAGTGAAGAAGCAACATGGGAAGTCTGGAGGCCTCGGACTCAATTTTAATGTTGTCATCAATTAGCTCTGAGATCATGGACAAATCCCTTAAACTGTCTGAACCTTTGCAAAGTTTGGAAACAGACAATGATCTTGATGGCAGGTAAAATCTCTTAGGTTTGCAAAATTTACAAAAACATAACTGTGTGAATTTACGTATTGGAGGGCTGTACCAGAAGAGGCAGAAAAAAGCCAAACCTTAGTTCATTGAAGTTCCAGGATGCTATGATTCTTTTATGTTTAAGGCTATGGAATGAGGAAGATTTGAAGTTGGATAATCTGGGGCTATCTAGTAAAATTGAACATGTAAATACCCTAGAACCCAGTAATTCCACTGGAGATGTGCAAAAATGTCACTGCAGCTGCAGAAGAAAATGAAGAGGAAGTAGGAATATAGCAAGAATACTCTTTAGTGCAGCCATTAAGATGATCAAAGATTAGACAAGAGAAATTGGAAAAAACTTTTTGTGTGGTGCTTTCTCATCTTGCCAATCATGTTGTATCTCAAATAACATTTTTACTGACGCTTTGCAAACTGTGTAAAACAACAGGATGTTGTAGAAAAAGCATCAACTGTGAACTCCTTTGAAGGGGATGGAGGGATGGCTGGCTGACCCCTAAGGATCCTCAAAGGGTGACATTCATCACAACAGATCAGAGATTGCCTTTCAGTCAGTGGAAAATTCTTCTAATCACCAAATGTGTAAAATTAAAGCTGAGGATTCAGATCTTATCGATGCCTAATCAAAAATGAAAGTTTTCTCCTTGAAAGAGATTTTCCCTAAATCTAACAGACAACCCTAAAAAAAGAAAAACACATGACATTATTAATAAGTTGTAAGTTAAAACTTTTCTAAACTATTAATAAGAAACTTTTTTGAACAGCCATTTTAGGAAAGTGAATTATCTTTTTATTCTCTCTGTTGAAAGGATACAACAGAGTCATTATCACACAAAAAGACAATCAAAATACATGCATCAAAATGTGAGAAAAAGTATTATAAAGATGGGTCAGAGTTTCAATTAGTAAAAACATTATGTTAATTTTTCTAGATTTGGTTTTATTTGTGGTATTTTCTAGCTATTTAAAATGTGTATTTTATTGTGATTTTTCTCCTTCTAAATTAATATTTACTTTTATATGTAAATTCTTATTCTTAATTTTGTGTTCTTTTCCTAAAAAGAGGTCTCCCAAATTACATAAGTTTCAGATGCTACAGAGCCTGTATTTTCCCTGAGCTCAAGAGATTGTAAATCCCAGATGCCAATTTACAATATACATTATGGATCCTGTGCTAGGAATTGTGATACTTGAAGTCCTTATGATCAACATTTTCAAAGCCTGGTGTCAGACTTACTATAATAAACTTACAATTATTCATTGAAAATAGGCAAAATATAATACAAGAATCAAAGTAGTTGAAATTCATATAACCTGGCTAAAAATCTATGTTCATAGACCTAAATAGAATAGTAATTATAAAAATGGTAATAATCATAGCTAACTTTTGTTAAGCACATACTATGTGCCAAGTTCAGTATCATGCCTTTTATATTAATTCTTAGTTAATCTTTGCATTAACTTTATTAAAGTAGCTGTTATGCAAATAAGGGCAAGTGCCCAGATAATATACATGCTAAGACCTGTTGGATCAGTGATCATTGGGAAAATCTCATGGAGACTTTTATCAGTAGCAGGTATGCAGGTCCTCTCTTGCTTATTCATTCTAGGATAGTGCATGGTGATCTGGTAGACCTAGATATTCAATTCCAAGAGAGGTGCCCTGACTCTTGGCTATGGGGCTTTCAGGATGCATGATTGACGTGAGGGCTTTATAATGTGTCAACTTGGCTGGGCTAAACTACATTTTCTGAAATTCCTTTCTTATATGTTTCTGGTTAAGATGGGCCACAAAAGAGATTCTGGAGAGATTTGGAGGGCTAAGGGGAGGCAGCTGCCATTATGTGCCGTATATATTGTTTCTGATCTGCTGACTTACCTTGTTGGCATGACACATCAGCTGGGCTAAGTGTATGTATGTTTAGCTCTTCAATGAAAAGCCTTGCTTTCTTGAGAATAGCCTGGTCTCAGGGGCAACAAGAACAATACTGATTTCAGTCAATCCTTGTGGGTTTCCAACTTGTGATTCTGGGATCCCAGGCTGCTTGTGTTCTTCCTTTCCTGGATGTTTTCCTTGGGGAGCTCAAGATCCAGCATCAGACATGAAGACAATCTTGCAAAGACTGCTTAGTTAACTCCCACAATTGGGTAAGACAATTTCTGGTAATATATAGATATAGATACAGATTTCCTACTTGTTCTGCCTCTCTTGTTGAAACCTGACTGATATAATTAGAGAAGCATAAGCCTATTCCCTGGTATGATAAGGGCTCTGAAATCCATCATTTGCAGTTACAGGTGCATGACATGGCAAGGTAGTGCTAAGATTCACCAATTTACTATTCATGATTAGGGAAAAATGAGTCCCTTCCTTGGAATAATCAGGGAGCTAGGGCCCAGAACTTGTAATTGAATGGGGTTGATTGTGCTTGTTACTGGACAATAGCTGACTTTTATGAGCTTTTCTAGAGGCTAACTTCTTTTCTGAGAGGCCAATTACAGGGGATCAGTCTTGGACAAGTATGGCAGATTGTATTTTCCAAAAGTGGCTATACCAATATACATTGCACCTGGCATGCTTTTCTTACAATGCAATATTACCACTCCTTCATTGAGAGATGGGGTCTGTGTTCCCTTCCTCTGAACTTGGGGAAAACTTTGTAATTACCTTCACTACCAGAATACAGCAGAAACGATACTGTGTGACCTCCAAATCTAGATTACGAAAGTCTATGTGATTTCCATCTGATTCTCTTGCTCTCCCTCCATCTCTCCCCCTACCTCTCTCTTCACTTACCCATGGAACTCAGTCACCATTCTAGAAGGAAGCCATGAGCTGTCCCCAGAAAACCCTGCCCAAATTGCAGATTTGTGAGCAGAATAATTATTGTTGTTATTTTGTTCACCACTAAGTTTTGGAGTAACTTTTTACTTGGTATTAGTAACTGGAAAAGACAAATTAACTGTGTGTAATAGTTATCTATTGCTGTGTAACAAATTGCTTGAAAATTTAGTGACAAAAATATAAACATTTATTATCTCATAGTTATTAATCTGAGGATTAAGAATTAAAAAGTTGTTTAGCTTGGTATCTCTGCCCCAGGATTTCCTATGAGGTTGTAGACAAGATGTTGATCACGGCTATAGTAATTTGAAGGTTTAACTGGCTGGGCGATCATTTTTCAAGGTAGTTCACTCACATGGTTATTATCAAGAAGCCTTAGTTCCTTGCTGGATGTCGGCAGTAGGCCTCAGTTCCTTGTGACATGAGCCTCTCATAGCTGTCTGAATGTCCTCATGGACATGGCAATTGGTTTCCCATGGAGCAGATGATCCAAAAGAGAAAGCTAGAAGGAAGCAAAAATTCTTCTCATGATCTAGTCTTGGAAGTTGCTCACCATCATTTCCACCACATGCTATTTGTTAGAGTATAGCTGACACTCAATGGGAAGGTAATTAGGTTCCACCTTTCGAAGGGGGCATATCAAAGAATTTGTATAAAACCACTACACCCTGATCTCAAATGTCACCTCTATGTCACCTCCTCCAATTCCATCAGCATCCTATCCTCTTTCAATAAAAGGGGACTGTGAGGCTAATTACAGCTATTATTGTATAATATACTGGAAAATAGTTCAAAATAGCTGGGGAACTATCCAATGGTGCAGATCATGTTTGCCTGATGCAGTTGGGGGAAGGTTATTTGTCAGAAGGATCCAGGTGGCATGTGTTGTATATTTTGGAAAGTATAATAAGGCTGGCACCTACTACTGCCCTGTGAAGTCTGAGAAAATGTTAACTAAGATTTGCAGAATTGCTCTTGGGTCTCTTCCAATGACTGGGGAACCTGTGTCATTCCAGAGGAAGAAAGACCTCTCCTGCATTGTTGCTCAGTCTTGGATACTAGGATCCATTGTTGGTATATTTCTTTGTAGGGGTTAGTGTTTCAATCCAGTGGAATTTGCAAGAGACTGGGAGATACCAGTAGCAAAGTGGTAGTATTAGGAGGAACTGGAATGGCTTTCATTCTCCACTTCCCAATGACCTCACTACATCTAGTACTAAATACAAGAGCCATTAACAAATCAACTTAACAGAATACTTCTTTGAGAGCAGAGTCATGAGGATGACAGTTATCCTGTAATGCAAGATAGTTAAGTGGATACTGCTCCCCTATTAATCTCCTATAATTTTTGGTGATCCTTTGCTACTAGTCGAGTCTCTTCTTCTTCTGGAAGTATTCATTTCATCTGGTTCATACCCAAGGTTACAATCTTGATGGAAACCCAGAAGTTGCCCAGTTACTGCCACATTTTTAAAAATGTGCTATTAGTGGCCAGATCTTGCTTTTTTGTATTGAGGTAAAATTCACATAAGGTAAACTTAACCATCATAAAGTGTAAAAGTCAGTGGCATTTAGTACATTCAAAATGTTGCACAACTACCTCTCTTAAGTTCCAAAACCTTTTAATAACTCCAGAATAAAGCTCATACACATTAAGCAGTCATTCCCTATTCCCCTCAACTATAATCTTTTCCCCTAGGCAACAGTATTTTGTTCACTTGGCTCTTAATGTTTTTTGAAGAAGACCTTCCACATAGCCTCTTTTTCTTCCTGAGAGAGTTCTGAGTTGGTGCCAAAAGGCAGTCTTTTAGGCAGTTTTGCCCTATTGGTCAAAACAGACAAGCAATTATTTGAGAACAAGGTCCACTATCTCTCTCTGGAATAAGGGGCCAGGGTTCCACACTGGGACTAAAGACTACTGTCTTGAAGACTGTTGCTGAAGCCATGTTTGGTGGTGTGTACCTATAGTCCCAGCTACTTGGGAGGATGAGGTGGGAGGATCACTTGAGCCCAGGATTTCAAGCCTGCAGTGAGCTATGATTGGGCCACTGCACTCCAGCCTGGGCAACAGAGTGAGACCCTGTTTCTGACAAAAAAGACTATTGCCAAGCCAGGGAGAGGGTAAAAACAAGGGCAAGTGAAAACACTGAGAAACTCTACCATTTTGGTTGCTATAAACCTTTGACTATTTTTCAGACTTCCTACAAAGTTGATTCTGACAATTTTTCTCATTTTTTGGTGAAGGGATAGGCCCTTGGTGCAACCTACTCTGCAATTTTTGCTGACATCATCCCTCCACAATTTTTTTTTGATTCAGCTAGTATTTATATTAAGGACTTGCTATGCATCAGGCAATGTTAAGTGTTTTAATTTTATTTAAACATCATACTAACTGTATGAGGGCAACACTATTATTCCTATTTCACAAAAAAAGAAAAATAGACTCAGAGAAGAATTGTTCAAGGTGATATAGAGAGGAAGAGATACAAATGAGCTTGAACTCAGATCTGTATGATTTCAAACCCCAGGCTCTTAACCACTAGGCTAAACCAATATATTAAGATAGTCAGGCAGGCATAATCAAAGGTGTTAGGTGATTGGATTCTAGACACAATGTTATGCTAAGGGATTAGTTGTAATTTGTTTATATGAAAATGATTTTTATTTTCTATCTCTCATTCATGCTTTGGATCTGAATGGTGTAACTGTGAAGGGTCTCAATAGAAGTAAGAGAAAGAAAAATATATCCCAGATAATATACCAATAGTCAAGCAGAATGAATAAAAAAACATTGATTACTGTCTACACTAGTGTGTAATCTTTTTTTAAAAGATATAAGCTAGGAGGATGGCCAAAGGAAAAGGAAAAGGAGTGAAGGGAGGATGCCTGGATATTTGACACATGATTATCTTATTCTTGTGTGTCACAATTGTTCTTAATTCTTTTGATGGACCATTATTAGGGAGCTGAAAGGTCTGTGGATTCAGACTTCCTGAGTTCAAATTCTGGCTCTATTATTGACTATCTCTATGAACTCGGGCAAATTAATTAATCTGTTTGTGCTTCAGTTTCCTCAGTATGAGATATGGGGATAATAATGGTATATATTTCACAGTGTGCTTGAGAATTAGATGAGCCAGTAAAGTGAAAAGTATTAAAAACGGTGCATGGCACAGAGTAACCATTTTAAAAGATTGGCTATTAATATTATTATAAAACTAAGTAGAAAAAATAAAAGACACATTTTCTCCCAACAAGATTTTTATGGTCAAACTTCATTATCACCTCCATTTGTCCACTTACTTATCATGGTAGACCCTTACGGGGCACATGTCACTTCAGAGGCTTCTCTTGTTTTGCATTTGACCTTGTTAGGGTGACCATAAGTCAAAAAGGGAAAAAGAAATTGAATGGCTTTCCTATCATACCTCTTTCTGACAACTTCTTCAATTCTCCTTGACCTCAAAGAGGATGAAAAGTACAGACAATTTTATTCATAAATTAAATTATACACACAGCCCTTATACTTGTACTGAAAGTTCCATTTTCATTTAGCATTTATTTCCTTTCGTGTAATTTTAAGTTTTAAAAATCCCAGATAACATTGATCTCAACAAAATTTTGTTAATGATGTTACCTCTAGGACTCCAAGATGATGAGGCTAAAATATAAATATATGGAAGAATTTTTTGAATTTTCATTTGAAAGTGATATAGGGATCCCATGGACATGATCATTTATGTTATTTTCCCACTACATACAAAGGATGATGTTGATAAGATTAACACAGTCCCATGGACTCATTCAAGAATTTTTTGTGTGTTGACTGATGGTAATCTTCATATTCGCTCAAGAAGTCATGTAAGGATGTCAGCAGATAAGTGTGGCATTATTATTTTTAATAGATTTTATTTTTAAAGCAGTTTTAGGTTCGTAGCAAAATTGAGTGAAAGGTACAGAGATTTTCCATATACTCATACATAATAGCCTCTGCCATTATCAACATGCCCCATCACAGTGGTAAATTTGTTACAATTGATGAAGCTACATTGACATATCATTATCACCTAAAGTCCATAGTTTATGTTAGAGTTCATGCTTAGTGTTATACATTTTATAGGTTTGGACAAATGTATAATGACATGAATCCACCATTTTGGTATTATGCAAAGTGGTTTCACTGCCCTAAAAATCCTCTGTGTTCTGTCGGTGTACCATTATTTTAACAAATAAATTTGACCATTTTCTTAGTCTTACTATAAAAAGCAAATCTTTTGAACATGTTGAAACTTTACATTAATAATTAGTCATGATACCGACAATAAGCCTCAGAAGTGACTCTACATCAATGATGGACACTAAGACTGAGAACCAGCTAACTTGTTAAAGAATTTTACCTTACAGAAGAAGAGAGGGGAGGCCAATTGCTCAAGGTCACACAGTGGTGAGTGACTCCAGAGACACTTGACTCTGGGTTTAGTCATTCAGTTCACGGACACTTATTGAACTTCTTCTGTCTAAGGTCCTATGCCCAATATAATGGTGAGCAAAATTCTGCCTATTTCAAGGACTGGGAGAGTGGAGTGTAGAATGGGAGCAACTGATGAGTAAAGCATCAATTACAGAACAGCATAAAGAGGAAGTACAGGGGTTGATAGGATCATAGAGTAGGGAAATCAAACTGGAATTGGAAATGAGGTTGAGAAAGTTTGCCCAGAAGAGGTGATATTCAAGCTAAGCCTGAAGAATGAGTGGGAGTCAAATCATATTTGACTGACAATTGATATTAAGGTAAGACTATGTCCAAAATTGGCATCACAGAGGGAAAAAAAAACAGCCCTCCAACAATCCTACTCTTATAACCTTAGCCAGAGAACCTTTAGCGGGGTAATGATAAATAGAAATATTCATTGGTTATTGTTCATTTTTCAAAGCATATCTTTAATAGAATTTCATGTGCTTCTCCCAGTGGTTCCATGAATGAAGAAGGGCAGGTATAATCAACCTCTCAAAGAACGGCCTAAAATTAATTTGGAAGTAAATAAAGTGAAATTACAGTGGAATGTGAGCCTTTTTTCTCTCTGAGATATGAAAGAGCATCGGGATGCTCAGACACACACTGTTCATCTTGTGGAGTAGAATCCATCCATTGGAGAAGTGAAAAATGTCATTTCACTCATGTCAGTTGGTGTTCTTCCCATGGCCACCTTGCATTCTAACTGAACTATTCCACCCACAGCCTTTGACCCCACAGCCACAGGATGCTCCTATTTTTCCTCTGGTTGGAGCTAATTGACTGGGATTGGATGCTTTGATCCTGAACCTATAAAGTAGGGCTAGGCTGGTCAGATTTTCTTTGGGGCAGTTCTTAGCCCCAGCTTTTCACCCTTCCTTACATCCACATCTTTATTATGGTCTCATTATGGGCAGAAAGTACTTTCCCACTCTGGACTTTGGACTTGCCATGTGACTTGTGTTGGCCAATGGCACATTGGTGGAAGTATCAGTGTACTGTTGTCAACTTAGGCTTTAAGGAGTCTTACGTGTTTCTGCTCACCCTCTTGTGCCTCTGTCATCTCATGATGAAAAAAAACTTCTTCTGGACAACTTCTGCTTCTGTAACCTGAGTCTTAGAATGTACACATGTGGAGCAGAAGCAGAGCAGCCCAGCTGAGCCAGTTAAGGTCAGTTGACTCCCAGCTGACTCTTGATCCAAGGGAATCAATGGTTCATGCTTTGTCACTGATGTTTGCAACTAACTTGATTGAAGACCAGTGGCTGGTGTGCTTTGGAGCTGAAAGCTTATGTAAACTTTTGTGGCTTGGTCTGCTGTTTTGGGCCTCAGATGAGTAAGTAGAGGAAGTCAGTGTATGGAGAGAGATCGGGAGTGGACTATACAAGGGACAGAGACAATTGCCTTGGCTTCCAGCTGCTATCTAGATTCAGCTTCCACAAGGCAGGGAGCTATGGGAGTAGATAGCAGGAGCCTGGTCATTGGACTGAGTTTCCTGGCTGGCCTTCCCATCTGTGGGAGGACTGGTTATCATTGGGCTGTCTTGGAGCCTAATGGGATACCATGGGGTTTCTTGAAATGAGACAGAATTACAGCAGTAGAACTGAAGAGCAATGTTACAGCATGGTCTCTGCAAGGTTGTCTTGAAGCTGAGTCACCTGAAAACAAGAACAGTTTAGAATTTTCTAACTAGAGTAAGATCAGTCCAGAAGTCTAGGGAGTGGCTGGGCTGACAGTGGGGAACAAGAGTTTCCAGAGATGAGTAAAGGAGATGCAAGGGGAAGCTCTTATTTTGTCTGTCCAGTTTTCTTTCTCAGGTTTCCTCTAAAAATGCTCCTGTGAGACACATATTTTCTTGCCTAATTTCCCTCTATGGAGCTTAAATTGTACCATCCCCCTTACCAGACTCAGAAGTGGTCAGTCTTCATACCACATCACTCTGCCTTCCTGCTGTCCTTATCACAAAGTAGATGGAACCAAGGGAGAATTCCTGCCTGACCCAAGGGAAACCAGTTCATGTGGCTTGAACGGGGCTCAACCTGGCTACAGAGGTGTGGCGACCTGGCAAACAGACAAGCTCATCTTCTTGGCTACAGTGTTTGGTTAAGTCTCAATCCAGGGCCCCAGCCAGGGAAATCACAGTTCTTTCTGGAATTTTTCTTCCAGAAGTTTGAAGAGACTATTATTTCTCCTCTGATGGCTGAGCTGGCAGGATATGAGGGAAGAGCTGCTAGTAGCTATTTTGATGCTACCAGATGAGAAGCTGAAGATGAATTCTGGAAGATGCAAGAAGTATGGTAAAGAAATACGAAGGAAGGAGAGAAAGAGAGAGTGCGAGCAAGCACTCAAGTTTGAGTGCACGAGAAAGAGAGAGAGAGAGAGTAAGAGAGAGAGCATGCTAAAAACAGTATCTGAACTCTTGGATGTAGCCCTCCTAAAGCTAACTCTATCCCCTGGATTTGCCAGGTGCTAGGCCAAAAAAATTCCCTCCCATCTTTTTTCTTAAACTAGTTGGAGTGATGTTTCTGTCATCTCTGACAGTCTTGATGAATACAGAAGGGCCATTGAGGTAGAGAGGAGGCAGACCATTGTGGGGACTAGGTCTGCTTTATTGGCACAGAGCTTAGCCCCTTTAAATATAAGAGAGAAAGGCTGGATAGATTCCTCTGAAGGCATGAAGAAAATGGTAAAGTTATGAAGGAGGAGAAAGCCTCTGACCTAGTCTCAGAAGTCACAAAACATTACTTATACTGCATTCTGTTGGGTATAGATAAGTAACAAGCTTGACTAGGTTTAATGGGGGAGGACATAGATCCCACCCCTTGAGAGAAAGAGTGTCAAATTTATATTCTAATTATTGGGTAAAGGTTTGTATAAGGCTTTTAAGAGTTGCTATATTTTTGTAATGTCAGTAGTGGATACCGGTCAAAGTATACTGCCTGGATGCAAATCCCACCGTCACCACTTACTAACTGTGTATCTTAACCTCTCTGAGTAGCTGCCTCATCTCTAAAATAGGGGTAAAAGTAGTGCATATCTCATGCAGTTGTTGCAAAAATTAAATGAGTTAATTTTTGCAAAGCTTTTAGAAGAGTATTGAATAAACACGAAATAAATGAAACTGCTATTGTTATTATTAGTTGTTTTCATTTCTTACATTTGTTGCTTTGATTTGTAAGGGAGCAAGATTTGTGTAGGCTCAAGAAGCTGTGAAGGAGAAAGCTTAGTGGATGATGAATAACACAGAAGAACAAATCCGCAAGGTTTCTGGGAAAGAGGAAGTGGGTAAACCATGATTGAACTAGAACTCAGAAAGATTCCTGGGTGTTCATTTTGGCTGAAGGTTTTTGGGAATCATATATCTATAATGTACAGATAAAGACATTGAGGACTAGAGACTGATGTGTTCAAAGCCAAACAGAAGTTACAGGCAAAGCTGAGACTTGAGCCTAGATCTTGTGACCTTAATCGGGTACCCTTTCCAGGTCACTATAGTATGAGCAACGTGAGGGCACATTGGTAAGGTAAGATTGCCTGGGTTTATGGGTGGAGGACATAGATCCCACCTCTTGACAGACAGAGTGTCAAAGAATTTATGGCCATAAAAATAAAACTTCCACAATGACCTTCCTTATATTTGTAAGTTCTATCCATGTAAATAGACCCTGCTGGTTTGATGCTACCAGATTTGATGCTGGTCCTTCCTCAGGTTATCTGGTGTCCTTCAGGGCATGAGTCACTGAGGTGCCACCTGGTTTGTTTAAAGACCCTGGGCCCATACCCTCTTTGTGCTGCTGCTTATTTCTAGCTTGAGCCACCAGTAAGATATTACTCTTGCCTCTGTGTGGCATAGTTCTTGCTCTTTGCTCCATGCCCATCCCCATTCTCTCCTTTCTCATGTTCCTTGGAAGTCAGGCTACACCCTTTGGGGTAGCTGTTCCAGAGTGAGGTTATCACCAACCCAATCTTCCATCAGCACCCACTCCAAGAATTCCATGCAGCTCAGTGCAATGTACACTGTTTTGGTGCCACTCCCACTTTCACTGCCTACAGCCCAAAGGGTCTCCAGATTAGGTCCCTTTGGTTTAGGAAAATATCATTGTTAAAGTCTCTTCAATGGAATATGAACTGGTGAGGCATAGAAGTGATCTGTGCTACTAACAGAGATGAGAGAAAGTTCTAAAAAAGTTTACCATTTTTCTTGCAGAAACACTTCCTAGGGGACGTTAGGGTCACCAGACAATGGTCTCTAAAGACAATGCTGATTTTGAGTCTGGGGATTTTTGCAGGAACCACCTTGAAATAAAACATAATCCTGAGACTTTTACTGTAGTAAAAATTTTAAAGCAAATCAAAACACAAGTACTATAATGTGAAGATTGATGCAATAAATCCCTGCATTGCTATATTTGATATTTTCAATTTTTGAAGGGGTTTGGTTCACTGCCAAAATAATCTGAAACACTAGAATCCCATTAGTTATTAGAAGCCAGTTACGTGGGAAGTTGTCAATTTGTAAACTAATTTTGGACTTATAGGAAGAAAAATAAACCAAATTATTTTAAGGGACCACAAGCTTCTCTCACACTTCTAAATATAATTATACCACAACCAACATAGATAATGCTGCCCAAAATGCCACTTTAAGGTAAGACTAAACAACAACTTTTAAGCCCCAAGGAAAATATTTATGAACAGTCTAAAAGAAGAATAATGGTAATTTATAAGGTAGGTTGGGAAATAAAAGTCAAAGGAATATTATGTTCTAACTATATGTTATGGTTAGAGTGTCCCTGAAGCTTAAAAGAAAAAAAAATCATGAAATTAGAAAGCTAGTCCTTAGGAATTGAAAAATGTGGTAATTATCTTGGTTGTGGTTAAGAGTACAGGTAATTCATTTTAAGTAACAAGCCACTGTATTTTCCTTCCTGAAATCTCACAGAAAAGCAATTTCAGTAAGATGAAAAACACCAAATTGAAAAAATGGTTGATTTGGCTTTCTTCATCACCTCATGGACCAAATCAAAAAGACTGTAGAACTGATTGCTCCCATTGTGAAAAAATGAACTGGCCAGGAAAAATGAGTCCTCCCAAAGCTAATTCAGAAGCAAACTAAAATTGCTGGGTATTTTTCTTAACTCTTTTTCATTTGAGAGTAGAGAACTCATATTGCTTGGAAAAAAAGAGAGAGAGAGAGAAAGAGAGAGAGAGAGAGAACTGCTGTGATGGTGCAGGGATGTGTTATTAGAAGATTTGGTAGAATCAGAGTGGGTTACTAAAGATAGGAGACCTAGGGTAAGATACTTGAAAGTCTCTGTTGTGTGTTTCCTTTTGCCTGTGATAGTGAGAGATGCAGTATTCTCCATGGTGGGAAGACCTACAGCCTTCCCAACTCTGGCTGCCTGCCTTGTGTTAGCAAAATGTTATGTTGAGAGTCATTGCTACAAGATTCAATATCCTTATTAAGAATTTCATAAGTTAGAGGATTCCCACAATGTTGGACTCAGAGGGAGAAAAACTTACCATTGGATGACAAAAAATATGGTTCTTTATTGAAGACATAATAAATTCAAGATGTTATAGGTGCTGCCTTACATGACCTTAAATTGATCCACTTACAAATGGAGCCATATGTTAATGGAGGCCACCCAAAGGGTTGATGGTGGAGGATCAGGCCTCTGTTGTTCAAGGTTGTCTGGCTCACCCCTGCTGTTTCCCCTGGCCAGCTCCTGCTGCCTCTCTGACTGCCCAGGTGGAGGGGTCATGTGGTGTGGTAGCTCTGAGTTTGTCAGGAACTTGGAAAAACGTAAGGCAAGCTCAAGAGTCCCCCAACCCCTACCCCCAGAGCCTAGATCTTTTAAGGGACCGTGCAGAGCACTTCCCATGGTATCTTCAATATTGGTTTTGGCTTCTAATTTACTTTAAGAATCTGTTTACATAGGAAGTTTCCCCAAATAACCAACATCCTGCTAAGAAGAATCCTTATTTATAAGAATCCTTGCCTACAGAAATGGCAGCTAGCTCACCTTGTTCCACTTCCTGTCTTAGCTTCCGTTTCTCCATTAAAAAATTTTTAAAGCTTATTTTTGGAGAGTTTGAAGCTTAATTTTGGAGCTTTTGTGGGCTCATGGGTGAAGGAAGGAAGGAAGCAAGGAAGCTATAAAAGAAGATGTATTCTAAGGCAGGGATGGGTAGTATTTCTATCCTACCATCTTTTTCTCCTGCTGCTCATTTTTACTTCCTTCCCCCAAGTTTTGGTTGAAATTGTCAGGTGAATATTTTGGGAGGACAGACAATTTGCTGATCTCTAACTCCAGCTTCTCTGTACTCGATACATAGATCTGACTCCCAGCTAAATCCCTGTATTTGGACAGCTCAGGGGCACCTCATACTCAATGCCTCCAATGCAAAAATCATAATTTATCCTTCCCCTAGCATCCTCTCTTACTACTCTTCCTGTTGAAATTTCATGCAGAAACCAAAGTGACTTTTAAATATGTAAATTATATTATGTTCTTAGTCTCCCTAAAACCCTTAGATGGCTTTGAAGATTGACTCCAAGAATAAAGACCCAAATCTTTAACAAAGACTTGCATGACCTCACTCCTGCTGACATCTCCAGGCTCATCTTGTACTTATCTCCATCTGGATTTTCCAGCAGCAGACCATGTGCTCCAGTCATACTTGATTTCTCCACTTCCTCAAAACTGCTAGAGTCCATATCTTGGCTGTTGTGACTATTGCTACAATAAACATGGGAGTGCAGATATCTTTCTGACATACTGATTTCATTTCCTTTGGAGATTTTATACACACACACACACACACACATACACAAATAAGTAATCATCGGTGGATGAAAGCATAAAGAAATTGCACAATGGAATACTATTCAGCTATAAAAAAGAATGAAATCAATCATTTGCAACAACATGAGTGAACCTGGAAGACATTATGTTAGGTGAAATAAGTCAGGCACAGAAAGACAAATACTGTATGATCTCTGGTTCCCAGAGGCTGGGGAGGGTAGGAAGAAGGGGAGAATGGGGAGAGATTGGTCAACGGGTACAAAGTATAGTTAGATAGGAGGAAAATGTTCTCATATCCTATTGCACAGTAGAGTGACTAGTTAAAATTAATGTATATTTCAAAATAGCTAGAAGACAGGACTTTGTTCTCACTAAAAAGAAATGATATTTGAGTGATGAATATGCTAGTTACTCTGATTTGATCATTACACAGTGTATATATGTGTCAAAACATCGCATTGTACCCCATAAATATGTATAATTATTATGCATCGATTAAAATTTTTAAAGAAATGTAAAAAAAAAAACCTGCTAGAGTACCCTGCTCCCCTCAGTCCTTTGTGTCTGCTCTCCCTTTATTTTGAAGCACTCCTCCTGACTCTTCCCTTTCCTCATAAAACACTGAGTTACTTCTCCTTCTCATAGTACATCTCACAGTTTGTAATTTGTACTTTTTAGGGGAGTAGATTATTTGATTCATTATTCTGTACAGTTATTTATATATTGCTTATCTCCCCTACTGTACCATAAGCTCTATGAGAGCAGGGTTTTGTATAGTTTATCTTCAGACTTGTGGGGTACCTAGCATATAATAAATGCTCCATAAACATTTGTTGAATGAATAAATTTATGATTGAAAAAGTAACCTGGGGGATTTGAAGTCTTACTAGAAGAAGTACCAGGAGATGGGAGAAGGGTATGGGGGAAAGATGGAACCAAATTCACCTAGTATATAAAGGTGGCTTTTTTACGATGAAGAATATGATGTTTTCTACTCAGAAATTTAAAATACAAATCATTCTCCTCTTATAAGGTCTCCATTTTCCTAATGTTATTGAACTTAGCATGTATTTGGGATCTGGTAAGCCATTTTGGGGCAAAGAGTCCAGGTTGGAATTTTTTCTTAGCACTACAGCTCATGGGCATTTCTGTCCAAATTTATACCTATGACTATGACTATTAGAGAGCATGACAATCTATAATCTCCCTTTTAGGAGCTTCACTAGGCCCTGCATATGCTGGGCCTGGTAGAGTGTTTTCATGTGGGAATTCTTTCCTAATATTTCCCAAGAAACTGACATATTTTTCCAAATCTGGAATCCATAGAAAAATCAGTTGAGAAATCAGGAAAATGAGAAAATGTATTATGATATTATAATTCCCCTGTAAGAATTAAAGTTTAACAATCAACAAAGAGGTGTTACTAGTTGGAAGGAATCCATTGACCTCAAATGGAAGGCAAGAGCAGGAAACACTGGCATGCTGAGTGGGAGGTTAAGGCGGTTAAGGGCAGAAGCACATAGAAAAGAAAAGGTTACAATCGAATCAGTCAGTCTTACTTGTTGCTGTTGCTGTTGCCATCTAATAAATGTGTGTTTGTGGGCCTGTCTGCTGCCAATGGCGAGTTATGCTTGCAAATAAAATAAATGTTAGTCAGTTTACATGCACAGTATACTTTTAAAAAATCCTGTGAGTGGTGTTCCAAGAAATAACAAATTTGGGGAGCAAAATAAGTTCTTGAATTGGCGATTTTGATATGTGATTTGATGTCATGCTGTTGAGCTTGCTAGGAGATACAAATGTATGTTATTTGAATGCTACCCAATAATGTTTGCTGATATTTTCCAGTTTGAACGTCTACTATTAGCTATGGGCCTTTGTAAATATTATAAAATTCAAGATTTCTTATTTATTAAATACTTTTTTTCAGGTATCAGCCACAATGAGTAAAGAATATGAGGGATGTTGAAAGTATTTTAAGAATAGCTTGTGATTTCAAGAATTTCTGAGAATACCTGGGAATTCTGAGTTCTCATTTCTGAATCCCATAGATGAATAACTGTTAGGAATGTGGAAGCACTAGCCTGGCATGAGCTCCGAGCATCCCAAGGCTTGCTTACCAGCAGTCTTTCTTGTCAATTTCCCTATGTAGGCCTCAGGTAGGTGGCTCAGTTCATTCGAACTAAGAATTTTGTTCTGACTGGGAGGCTACTTTTCCTTTTCTACCTCTGGATGCCATCCTGAGCTCTAATTTTCTTGACTGAGGGCTTTGCTCCCTATCCAGCTCCTCCTAGATCCACCCCCCGCTACCATTGGCAGTGGACATTGCTCTTCATATCCTATGTGAAGACTGTTGTTACTATATCCCAAACAGGCCACCTGAAAAATTGTGTGCTGGTTATTCACTGTTTGTGCCTGTCCCCTGGACCCAGATCCATTCTCTCTCCACTTCTCTGCCCTGTTCTGTGTCACAAGAGGCTGACTGTGGCAGACCACTTCAGCTGGGCTCCTGTTAGGTTAGATTTTGGGCCATAGGCCAAATCCAGCCCACTGCCTGTCTTTATAGATAGAGTTCTATTGAAACACAGCCATGTTTATTTGTTTCTATATTGTCTATGACTATTTTCACACTACAATAGCAGAGTCGAGTAGTTGTAAACCAGACAGTATGGCCCACAAAGCCTAGAATATTTGTTACTGTATCTGGGTTAGGCCAAAGGGAGGCTCTAGCATTAGATCAGGAGGCAGGAGCTCCCTGCTTGATGCTTAGCTCTGGCAACAGCAGCATCTCTCCTAGCCTGGAGCTCTCAACAGGTGGCCCCTCCCTGAGGCTTTCCTGAGCTGGAGGCCTAGAAATAGTAATGGCTTTCTGCTGTTGTTAGTCTCTGGGTGACTCAGTGTCCCTTTCTTGCTCCCTTAATTCTGCTTACACTTTTGTAAGTAGACCTTAATTAAAGTCTCTTTATTTGAGCCATCTAGAGTGAATTTTTCCTGCCAGAATCTGACTAATGCAACTTGACTATGTGCCTCACCTTGGCTACATACTTGAGCAGACCCGTTTGGCAAGGGGTGCCAGTCTAGGTTGAGCCAGAGTCTGCTGCACCACCATGGGGAGTGATTCACCTGTTGGCTAGCCCAGCAGTCCTCACTGCTGAATTAGTATTGTCAGTCTAGGCTTTGCTCTTAAGAATAGTTTATTCCTTTCTACTGTTGAACCAAGCTCAAAGTCCCAGCATGCTTCTTATATACAAATTATATAAGAAGCCAGTTAAGTCTTTTTTTTTGCCTTTCTCTAGTAAAATATGACGAGCTTAGGAATCCCCATGAGTTAAGTTGATTTTAACTTCTCTGCTGGTATCTGAATCAATTGCTTCTGAAAGGGAGTTGAAATAGTTTCTTCTTTCAAGTCACAGTATCAGAAGCACGGGTGAATCTTTGTCTAGATTTGTAGGATTTTAGTTGGGATGGGGATACCATGACATCAGCTCTAAATCTGGTTTTTTATATTTTTATTTGATGAGGTGATTTAAAAATCTCTTCTCTCACTACCCAAATAATATGTTGTTGCTGGCATTTATATCTCTGGAAATTATAGAAGAAACTAATTTTTTGCAATGTAGACTATTACCCAGGTTTCTCCAAAGCTTTCCCAAGAATAAAAATATAATTTTCACATTTTCGATAATATTTGCCATCTGAAGTATTAACTACAGAATATAAACTTGATCAAAGAAGCTTATGGAAGGAATAACATTTGAAAATGAGAAATCTCCAAGTATAAGAGTCATATATGGTTCTTTTGACTTCAATAATCTTGCTTACCATTCTCTTTCTACCTCTGTTGGACTATTTAAAATTCTCTGTATAATAATTAATTAAATAAAAACCTACACTCCGAGTCAGGGACAGTAGGTAAAAATTTTAGGAATGTGAGTGCTGTATGTACAATACTGGTGGTTGTTAGATTGTTACTTGTGAGTATAATTCTATGAGGATAAGTAAGTACCAACCAAAAACTTAACATCTAACACTTAGCTCTCTGTACAAAGTGTTTCCTCATGCATTGTCTCATTGAACCTCATAATAATCTTGTAAAGTAAATATTATTAACTACAACTTTACAAATAAAGAAGTAAGTGCTCATTGTTGGTGGTCTCAAAGGCTGATATGGAATTGGGAGGCTGTTTGGTGGAACCTCCAACAGGAAGAAATGGGAGCTTGGCAAACTGAAGTAGCTGTAGAGAATGACCCTAGCAAGAATACCTGGGCAGGCTGCTTCCAGGAGCTGACAGGAGGGGCAAATTTGGGCATGCTTTGGGCAATATTCAGCATTAAGGAGAGGCTACTCCAGCAGATAAATCACAGCAATGGAAATAGCTAGACACTGAGCTATTCTGGAGTGTTCAGCAGAGAATCCAAGGCAGAAGCTCAGTGCCATGGACTGGGTCAGCATGGGAGGCAGGGAAATGCCCAACAGTGCTGTTAATTCTAGGTTCCTGTTATGTATCTTGCCTCTGTCTCATGGACTGGCTCTATGGGTGGGTAATTTCAATGGCAAGGACAGGGACAGTGAGGACAAGAGACATTAGGTGAGGTTGAGCCTGGAGGAGCAATTCATTGCCCTTTTACTTTCCACTCTACCTCACTACTTGCCATGGATGGGGCAGGGCAGAAAATAAAGAAGAGGTAAAGAGACAAAGGTCAAGTGATGAACTGATGTATAGAAAGATGGGTGTAATCAAGAATGTCTTCATATTGCAAGTGAATTTTTAGCTTATTCTCAAAGGAAACAGAACATATGGACTGATGTTTGTTGTGACCCTTAATACAGTTAAATGATAACATCCATTGTACTAAAGCCCAATCATGTATTTCATCATCTTGTGCAAGGAAGTCAGTTTGGCCAACTTTCTTCCAATCTTTCTTCTTTTCTAAATATTTATTCTTAGTTCCAAAGACTGAGTGAAGCAAATGATCCTGCCTTCCATTTTCCATGGATATAAAAACTCCTTAGAACTGCAATGTTCAATATGGTAGCCATTAGTTACATGTGGCTATTGAGTACTTGAAATGTGGCTACTCTTAATTGAGATGTACCACAAGTGTAAAATTTACACTGGGTTTTGAAGACTTAATACGAAAAAAAATTTAAAGTCTCAATAATTTTTATATTGATTAAATGTTGAAATAATACTATTTTGGATATATTAGATTAAATAAAATATTATTAAAAGTAATCCCACCTCTTTCTCTTATTTTTTAAATGTGGCTACAAGAAAATTTAAAATTACATATGTGGCTCACGTTACATTTCTATTGAACAATGCTGTTTTAGAGAGAAGTGCCAGATTCTTAAAGGACTGCTCCCTTTCAGCCTTTGCCAAATGATTCTCTCCCCTTTAGGCCAGTTTTAACAAGTCAAATAATGCAGATTTCCTAATTGAAAGGAAGGCTGCAAGTCATTTGGAAATTAGGTGATGAAACTGCAATGGGATCATAACTCCTGCATGACAATTTGCTTTTCTGAGCCTTTCTTATTCCAAACGGAATAGTCACTGCTCTGTTCTTTCCTCTAGCTAATTTACATCTTATTTTCTTTCTGTCAGAAGTGTCATTTCCTGTGATTGATGAAACCATCTTTCCTAAGTGCGAAAACAAGGCCACCACATTATTCAAACTGGATTCGCTTACAAATATTTTCATCCTCTGGATTGGGAAGAATTCATATAGTTGTTTGGAAACTCTTTTAAATAATCACAATGTTTAGTCACTTTCAGAAATTGAAGTCAGTATTATAGGAACAAAAAATATCACACCATTATAAATATGAAAAAAAATGGAGACACTATCTGGCAGAACAATTTTTCTTTAATCCTAGGTCACGTCTATACATGGCTTCTGAATTGGCTACTTTTGACTCAAGGGTTTTAGGGCCACCTTAATATTTGGTTTCTAAACAGTTAATTAGATTGACATTGCAATAGATTTCATTCATTTAGAAAAGAGTTAATTCAGTTTTCAGAGATGATTTTCACAAGTCTGTAGTCTTCATTTTATGAACACATCTGAGTCAGTAACAGCAATGTTAGAACTTTATAATAAAAATTACTTCAAAATAAGGGAGGCACATTAAACAAAAGGCAACAGACCCTTTCTTTTTATGAGGCAACTGGGACCAATTACATGATTGCATTTGCTCCCATGATGCCTTTTCCCTGTTTTAGTTTCTTTTTTATTGCCTTTTAATTTCATTTTATATAATAGTATATTATATAAAATAATGATATATTTGATATAGTTATTAAAATATCAGTGTCTCAAACTTGCTTATTGTTTTTATTATTATTTTAAGTTACATATAATAAAATTTACTTTTAAATTTTAACACATGCATAGATTTTTGTATTCATCTCTAACAGGATATAGAACAATTCCGATACTCAAACACTTCTTCTTGCTACTCCTTTGCAGTTAGACATTCTCCCTATCCTTGATCCTTGTCAAAGTGACCTGTTCTCTCTGTCCCTATAATTTTGCCTTTTAAAGAATGTCATATGAATGGAATTGTATAGTACATAACCTTTTAAACTGGTTTCTTTTACTTAGCATAATGGGTTGAAATTCATTCATGTTGCATCTATCCTTTTGATTGCTGACTACCACAGTATGCTTATTCATTTACTTATTGAACATTTGAGTTGTTTCAGATTTTGCTGACTACAAATAATGCTGCTATAAATGTTCACGTACAGGTTTTTATGTGAACATAAGTTTCATATCTCTAGAGTAAATACCTGTAGTGGGATTGCTGGGTCACATGGTAAGTAGATATTTTTAAGTGTATGTTTAAATTTATTTAAAAACTACCAAACTGTTTTTCAGAGTAGCTGTACCATTTTGAATTCCCACTAGCAATATATGAGAGTTTCAGTTGCTCTGCAGCCTTGTTGGCACTAATAAAATATTATCAGTATTTTTTATTTTAGCCATTCTAATAGGGGTGTAATGATATCTCATTGCGGTTTTAATTTGCATATCCCTAATGATTAATGACGAGCATCTTTTCATATGTTTATTTGCCATCATATATCTTGGGTGAAATATCTATTCAAATCTTTTGCCCAATTTTAAAAATTGGGTTATTTTCTTATCATAGAGTTTCATATAAGTCTTTTGTCAGATATGTAACTTTCAAATATTTCTCCCAATCTGTGGTTTGTCTTTTCACTTACTTTATGATGTCTTTGACAGAGCAAATTTTTAAATTTAGAAAATGTCCACTTTTTCAATTTCTTCTGTTATGGATTGTGCTTTTTGTGTCATATCTAAGAAATCTTTGCCTAACCTAAGGTCACAAGGAGTTTTCCCTATGTTTTCTTCTAAGCATTTAGGTGTTTGATCCATTTTTTTTGTATACAATGTGAGGTACAGGTCAAGGTTTTTCTTTTTTCTGTTTTTTTTTCTTTTTTCTTCATATGGTTGTCCAACTCTTCCAGCACCATTTGTTTAAGACTGTCATTTCTCTATTGAATTGCCTTTGCATCTTTGCCAAAAATCAATTGAACATATTTATATGTCTATTTTGGAACTTACCATTCTTTTCCATTGGTCTATGTGTCTATGCTTTGGCCAGTACCATCCTGTCTTGATTACAGTAGCTTTAGAATATATCTTAATATCAAGTAGTGTGAGTCCTTTGATTTTGTTCTTTTTCAAAATTGTTTTAGTTATTCCAGTTTTTTTAACCTTTCCATAAAATTTTTAGAATCAGCTTGTCAATATATACAAAGAATCTTGATTGAATTTTAATTGAGATTGCTTAAAATATATAGATTAATTTGTGGAGAATTGATATCTTAACTATAGTGAGTCTGCCAATAACATGATCATGGTATCTATCTTCATTTATTTATGTCTTCTTTGAATTCTTTCACTAGCAATTTGTAGTTTTTCACATACAGATTTTATACCATTTTAATATATTTATACTTAAATATTTCATATATTTTTAGTGTTATTGCAAATGGTATTTTCTTTAAATTTTAAATTCCAACTGTTCATTACTGGTATATGGGAAAGCAATTGTCTTTTGTATATTAACTTTCTATCCTATGATCTTTTTATACTTGCTTATTACTTTCAGGAGATTTTTTTATAGATTCTTTGGGATTTTATACATAGATAATCATGTCATATGCAAAAAAGACAGTTTTATTTCTTCCTTTCCAATCTATGCGTATTTATTTCTTGTTCTTGTCTTATTATACTATTTATTTTATCTCGTGTGAGTTTTGGTAGGTTATGTCTTTCAAGGAATTGGTCCATTTTATCTAACTTGTCATATTTATGTGTATAGAATTTTTTTGGTATACCTTGATTGTCTCTTTTTTTTTTTTTTTTGAGACAGAGTCTCACTCTGTCACCCTGGGTAGAGTGCAGTGGCATCATTGTAGCTCACTGCAGCCCCAAACTCCTGGGCTAAAGTCATCCTCCTGACTCAGCCTCCTGAGTAGATGAGACTACAGGCATGTGCCACGATGCCCAGCTAATTTTTCTATTTTTAGTAGAGACGGGTCTCACTCTTGCTCAGGCTGGTCTTGGACTGCTGAGCTCAAGCAATCCTGCTGCCTTGGCCTGCTACAGTGCTAGGATTATAGGCGTGAGCCAGAGCCTGGCCTCCTTCATTGTCCTTTAATGTCTATGGGTTTAGTGATATCTTTTCTTTCATTCTTGGTATTCATTATATATGTCTTTTATCTCTTTTACTTGATCATCAAACTCTAGAGGTTTATCAATTTTATTGATTTTTTTTTCATAGAAACAGCTTTTAGTGGAATTGATTTTCTCTGTTGTTTTACTGCTCTCAATTTTATTACTTTATTCTCCTTATGATGTCTATTATGTCCTTCCTTTTGCTTTAGGTTTGTTTTCTTCTTTTTTTTTATTCCAACCAGTTTATCAGTACTATACCACTTGATATGGTTTTTTAAAATTTTTATTTCAGAGTATTACAGGGTTACAAATGCTTTGGTTACATAAATTGCCTTTACACTGCCCCACAAACATGCCCCCAGACAGCTCACACTACACTCATTAGGTATGGATTTACCCATCCTCTTCTTCCCCCTCCCACCTGCCTAATACCCTATGAATGTTACTTCCCATATGTGCATGTTAGTGTTGATCTATTTGTATCAATTTAATGGTGCATACATGTGGTATTTGTTTTTCCATTCTTGCGATACTTCGCTTAGAATAATGGGCTCCAGCTCCATCCAGGATAATACAATAGGTAGTTCATCATTTCTTTTTATGGCTGAGTAGAACTCCATGGTATACATATACCACATTTTGTTAATCCACTCATGTATTGATGGGCACTTGGGTTGTTTCCACATCTTTGCAATTATGAATTGTGCTGCTATAAACATTCCAGTACAGATGACTTTTTTATAGAATGTCTTTTTTTTTCCTTTAGATAGATACCCAGGAGTGAGATTGCTGAATCAAATGGTAGTTCTACTTTTAGTTCTTTGAAGTATCTCCATAATGCTTTCTGTAGAGGTTGTACTAGTTTGCAGTCCCACCAGCAGTGTATGAGTGTTCCTATCCCTCTCCATCTATGCCAACATTTGTTGTTTTGGGACTTTTTGATGAAAGCCATTTTCACTGGAGTTAAGCAATATCTCATTGCAGTTTTGATTTGGATTTCCCTGATAATTAGATTTGTTGAGCATTTTTTCATATGTTTGTTGGCCATTAGTCTATCTTCTTCTTCTTCTTTTTTTTATTTCAGCATATTATGGGGGTACAAATGTTTAGGTTACGTACGTTGCCCTTGCCCCCTCCCAAGTCCGAGTTTCAAATATGTCCATGTTCTTCTTCTTTTTTTATTTCAGCATATTACGGGGGTACAAATGTTTAGGTTACATGTAATGCCTTTGCCCCACCCAAGTCAGAGCTTGAAGCGTGCCCATCCCCCTGACGGTGCGCACTGCACCCATTAGGTGTAAACATAGCCATTCCCTCCTCCCCCTCCCAACTGCCCAACACCCGATGACTGTTACCACTATATGTGCACATAAGTATTGATCAATTAGTACCAATTTGATGGTGAGTACATGTGGTGCTTGTTTTTCTATTCGTGTGATACTTCACTTAGTAGAATGGGCTCCAGCTCTATCAAGGATAATACAAGAGGTGCTAGATCACCATTGGGTTTTGTGAGTAGTACTTCATGGTATACATACACCACATTTTATTAATCCACTCATGTATTGATGGGCACCTGGATCGTTTCCACATCTTTGCAATTGTGAATTGTGATGCTGTAAACATTCTAGTGCAGATGACTTTTTTTTATAAAATGTCTTTTTTTCCTTTGGGTAGATGCTCAATAATGGGATTGCTGGATCAAATGGTAGTTCTATTTGTAGCTCTTTGAGGTATGTCCATATTACTTTACACAGAGGTTGTACTAGTTTACAGTCCCACCAGCAGTATATGAGTGTTCCTATGTCTCCATTTCCACACCAACATTTATTGTTTGGGGACTTTTTTTTAATTTCAATATATTTATTATGGGGATACAAATGTTTAGGTTATGTATATTGTCCTTGCCCCAACAGAGTCAGAGCTTTAAGTGTGTCCATCCCCCAGATGGTGTGCACTGCGCTCATTAGGTGTATACATACCCATCCCCTTCTCCCCCACCACCTGCCCAACACCTGATGAATGTTGTTACTATATGTGCACTTAAGTGTTAATCAGTTAAAACCAATTTGATGGTGAGTACATGTGGAGAGCAATATGGAGATACCTCAAAGAGATATAAGTAGAACTACCATTTGATCCAGCAATCCCATTCCTGGGCATTTACCCAAAAGAACAAAAGATATTCTATAAAAAAGACATCTGCACTAGAATGTTTATAGCAGCACAATTCATAATTGCAAAGATGTGTAAATGACCCAAGTACCCATCAATACATGAGTGGATTAATAAAATGTGGTATATGTACACCATGGAGTTCTACTCAGTCACAAAAAACAATTGTGATATAGTACCTCTTGTATTATCCTGCATAGAGCTGTTTTGGGACTTTTTGATAAAAACTATTCTCACTGAAGTTAAGTGATATCTCATTGTGGTTTTGATTTACATTTCCCTGATGATTAGAGATGTTGAGAAGTTTTTCATCTGTTTGTTGGCCATTAGTCTATCTTCTTGTGAAAACTTCTGTTCATGTCCTTTGCCCACTTTTTGATAGGGTTGTTTGATTTTTTTCTTGCTGATTTTCCTGAGTTCTATGGGAATTCTAGCTATCAGCCCTTTATCATATGTATAGCATGCAAATATTTTCTTCCTTTCTGTAGGTTGTCTATTCACTCTAGTGATAGCTTCCTTAGCTGTGCAGAAGCTTTTCAATTTGATCAGGTCCCATTTATTTCTATTTGTTGATGCTGTGATTGCTTTTGGGGTCTTCTTCATAAATTCTTTGCCTGGGCCAATGTCTATAAGAGTTTTGCCAACATTTTCTTCTAGAATTCTTATAGTTTGATGCCTTGAGTTTAAGTATGTTATCCATTGTAAGTTGATTTTTGTGAGAGGTGAGAGTTGCGGATCCTGTTTCAGTCTTTTACATGTGGCTATCCAATTTTCCTAGCACCATTTATTGAATAAGGATTCTTTTCACCATGTATTTTTTTGTCTGCTTTGTGAAAGATCAGATGGTTATATGAGGATGGTTTTATATCTGGGTTCTCAGTTTTGTTCCATTGTTCTGTGTCTGTTTTCTTGCGTCAGTACCACGCTGTTTGGTTACTATTGCCTCGTAGTATGGTTTGAAGTCTGGTAAATTGATGCCTCCCAATTTGTTCTTTTTGCTTAAGGTTGGTTTAGCTATACGAGGTCTGCTCTGATTCCATACAAAGTATAGAATTCTAAATCTGCAAAAAATGATGTCGGTATTTCAATAGTGAGTGTGTTGAATTTGTAGATCACTTTGGGTAATATAGACATTTTAACAATGTTAATTCTGCTGGTCAACAAGCATGGTATGGTTTTCCATCTGTTTACATCCTCTGCTATGTCATTCCTCTGATATTAATATACCTGCTCTACCTTTTTTTCTTTTGACTAGAATTTGCTTGATATGTCTTTTTCTCATACTTTCTTTTTTAATGTATTTATTTCATTAAGTTTTAAGTAGGTTTCTTGTAGACTGTATACAGTTGGTTCTTTTTGTGTGTATATGTTTTAAAAAATACAATCTAATTATCACTGCCTTTTAAAGGTTTGTTTAAAACATTTACATTTAATGTAATTACTGATATAGTTGGATTTTGGTGTAGCATTTTATTAGTTTTTGTTCTCTTCTGTTTTTCATACCTTTGTTTTCTATTTTTGTCTTCTTTTGCATTATTTAATACTGTTTAGATCCCATTTTAATTTATTTACTATATTTTTTACTATATCTCTTTTAATTTTTTTCAATGACACTGTGGGACATACAATATAAACACCAAACTTTATATAATCTGATAAGCATTAATAGCTTACCATTTGACATAGAAATAAAGAAAACTTATAAGTATGTAGTTATTTTAGTCTTCCTTCCTTTACAAAGTTTTCATATGTATTTCATCTACTTATTGAAAATTCCATGAGACAGCAATATGTTTTTTTGCTTGTAACAAACATATTGTTACACAAAATTAAGGGGCAAAAAATAATATATTTTATTTAGGGAGACATTTACTATTTCTGTTGCTATTCCATCATTATTTATGGTTCAGGTTTCCTTTAGTTATTATTTCCTTTCCTCTTGAAGAATTTCTTTAACATTTCTTTGAAGCAGATCTATTAGTGATGAATTCTCTTAGTTTTCCTTCATCTGAGAGCATCTTTATTTTTTCTTCGTTCCTGAAGGATATTCTCATTTGATATAGAATTCTGGATTGACAGGTAGCTCTTTTCTTTCAGCACTTTAAAAATGATGTTCCACTGTTTTCTGATGTCCATGGTTTTTGATGAGAAATCTGCACACATTTGGGTCTTTGTCCTCTATATGTAATATATTGTTTTTCTTTGACTGCTTTCAAGATTTTTGTCTTGATCTTTGATTTTCAGCAGTTTGTTTATAATGTATATAGGCATGATTTTTTTTTTATTTCAGCATATTGTGGGGGTACAGATGTTTAGGTTACGTATGTTGCCCTTGCCCACCCCCCAAGTCCGAGTTTCAAATATGTCCATCCTTCGGGTGGTGTGCATTGCACTCTTTGTGTATGCCCTCCCCTCCTCCCTTCTTGCACTCCCCCCTCCCCCTGCCCAATATCCAATAGATGTCATTCTTATATGTGCACTTATGTGTTGATCAGTTAATACCAATTAGATGGTGAGTACATGTGGTGCTTGTCTTTCCATTCTTGAGATACTTCACTTAGTACAATGCGTTCGAGCTCTATCCAGGAGTATACAAGAGGTGCTATTTCACCATTGTTTCTTAAAGCTGAATAGTACTCCGTGGTATACATATACCACATTTTATTAATCCACTCATGTATTGATGGACACTTGGATTGTTTCCACATCTTTGCAATTGTGAATTGTGCTGC
>NW_012143634.1:3954811-3955311 GCF_000956105.1 Propithecus coquereli | reverse complement strand
AGCACCATTTATTGAATAAGGATTCTTTTCCCCAGTGTATGTTTTGGTCTGTTTTGTCAAAGATTAGGTGGCTATATGAGGATGGTTTTATATCTGGATTCTCAGTTCTGTTGCACTGGACAGTGGCTCTGTTTTTGTGCCAGTACCATGCTGCTTTGATTACTACAGCCTTATAATAAAGTTTGAAGTCTGGTAAGTTGATACCCCCCATTTTGTTTTTTTGCCTAGAATTGTTTTTGCTATGCAGGGTCTTCTCTGGTTCCATAGAAAGCGTAAAATTAATTTTTCTACATCTGTAAGCATGATGTTGGTATTTTAATAGTGATTGCGTTGAATCTGTAGATCACTTTGGGTAGTATAGACATCTTAATGATGTTGATTCTGCCAACCCATGAACATGGTATAGTTTTCCACCTGTTTACATCCTCTGCTATTTCCTTCCTCAATGTTTCATAGTTCTCCCTGTGGAGGTCTTTTACCTCCTTAGTTAAATATATTCC
>NW_012143634.1:3932788-3952041 GCF_000956105.1 Propithecus coquereli | reverse complement strand
TTAATTTTCTGCTCGATTTCTGTGACTGACTTATTTAATTGGAAGGAGTTGTCTTCAGTCTCTGAGATTCTTTCTTCTGTTTGATCTAGCCTGTTCTTGAGGCTTTCCACAGTGTTTTGTAGTTCCCTATACAAGTCCTTTATTTCCAGGAGATAGGTTTGATTTTTTTTTTAATATTTCAATTTCTTTAGTGAATTTTTCTTCCAAGTCCTGGATTTTTTTTGTGGTTTCTTTGTGTTGTCTATCCATTTTTTCTTGAATATCATTCAGTTTTCTTACAATCCATGTTTGAAATTCTTCTTCTGTCATTTTAGTGTTCTGAGTTTGGTTAATGTCCGTTGCTGGCAAGTTGTTGTTTGTTTTAGGACTTTTTGATAAAGACCATTCTCACTGGAGAGAAGTGATAACTCATTGTGGTTTTGATTTGCATTTACCTGATGATTAGAGATGTTGAGCATTTTTTAAAATTAAAAAGCTTCTGTTCAGTCAAGGAAACTGTCACAAGAGCAAACAGACAACCTACAGAATTGGAGAAAATATTTGCATGTTACACATTCGATAAAGGGCTGATCACTAGAATCTATATAGAACTCAGGAAAAGGAGCAAGAAAAAAATCAAACAACCCTATCAAAAAGTGGGCAAAGGATATCAACAGAAATTTTTCAGAAGAGGACAGAGTAATGGCCAAGAAACATATGAAAAAATGCTCAACATCTTTAATCAGTGCTTGGCCTATACTGGGAGCTCAATAAGTGAACATATCTTGACTTTTATTCCTTAGGTGAGTCCATTTCTTCTCATTCTGGATTCAGAAAGAACAAGAACTTAGTAACCCTGAAGATATTTAATAATCACTATCATCCCCTCAGACTTCCCTTATTGAAATTTAAGGTTACTGGAATCTTTGATAATTTATTCTAGCTTATTGTCCCAGTAACTGAAACATATTTCTCATTCTTCTCTTCAGAATGGTACAAAGCAAAAGATCACGGGACTTGAAATCTGACAACATCAATGAAAAACCAGCTCCATCATTTACTATCTAATAATGACAGGTCACAGCAGGAAATGATAAGAGTGATGTCTTCATGGGATTATTTTGAAGATGAAATTAGGCAATGCATGTTGTAAACTATAAGGTGATATTATTGCATAGTACACTGATTACCTGGAATGCCCACCAAGAAACAATACACAGTTTTCCTTAACTTTAAAAAACATCTTCTTAATTTGATATGTATGCAGCATTGGAAAAATAGTTGGGGCTTTCAATTTTGAAATATGGTAAAATAATACTTAGTAATTCCAAATATTTAAAGAAAAACATATCACTGAATGACTGAAAGTGTTATAAGTTTTCAGGGTTTGTGTTAGAGAAATTTTAAAGTTTCTTAAATTTAGTTCTCTTTTGGGTGGAGAGAGTGTTCATAGCTCACTTGACTAAGAATGACTTTGAGTGGGAATGAGATTCTTAATCTTGTTGTGGGAACATCAATTGTCTAATTATTATGTGGCTCTTCATATTCTTTTTCAATAACTGTGGCAGAAAGAATTTCATAGTCAACGCCCTCTGCAAATATGCTTTTGTGGTGGAGAGAACAAATACATTTTGCAAAGGAAAATAACCAGATTTAGAGAATTAGACTGACTTGTTGACTCACTGGCTGAATCAAATAATTCCCCCTCAGACACTTAGCAGAGTGAAAAATCAAGCCCTTCAACTTTATGGCTGACTCTATTTGCTTTTACATAGTTCATTTTCTCTTAGGTCCTGAAATACCAATTAAAAGTGTTTTGCTACCTGATGACAGTTACAGATGATAAACTTCTAAAGTTTTAACTCCATAAACATAGAAGTCAGGATTCAGTGTGTTTATGGCTTGTATTCTAAATGAATACTTTCATTACTGTCTTCCCTAAGGTGATGAACAACTTAATTTAGGGAAAAAAAAACCAAACCAAAAATACCTTCTGTAGTAGACTGCATTCTACTGAAGGGAGAGAAGTAATGGTAAAGATAGAGCATACCATAATTATACCCAAATTGGGTTTTTATTTGCAATGACATTTACAGATTTTATATAATAATCATATGTTTAGTTATAATTAATAATTAATGTGTTTCTCAATAACATATTTGCCTTCATTTAATAAACATTTGTAGTGTTCCAGTTATAGGCCAGGCAAGATGCTAGATGCTAGTGAGGAAAAGAAGACATCTTCTCTGCTCTTGAGGAGCTTCCCATTTAAATGGGGAGACAGAAATTAATCAATTGATGATACTGATGAATACATCATTTCAAAAGTGGAATTTTGAAATGAGGAAAGTGTTGTAAAGGAAAGAGGTATAGAATTCTTAGGCAAATTACTAAGAAAACTGTGATGTCTGGGAGAGTTGGGTGGGTGCGCTTTCTTGAGGAGGCAGCATGTAGCCTAAGAGTTGAAGGAAGGGTAGGAGCTCGTTAGTTGAAGGAGGACTACAAACCCAGACCAAGGGGACAGTATGTGCAAAGACCCTGTGGCTAGAGGGAGCAGGAGTTGTTTGACAAGCTTAAAGAAGCCCAGTTTGGTGAGGCACCGAGGGTAAGAGCTTGGGAGTGACACTAATGAGAGATAATATTGGAGTACTAGGCAGGGACAAGTGATGCAGCATCATATAGGTCATGTCAAAGATGTTGGTCTTTAACATCTTAATGGAAGAAGTCATTCGCTTATATATGCAGCAAATACCTAGAGTGCTTACTATTGCCAAGTACTCTTTTAGGTGCTAGAGAAAGAGCATTTAATAAAAATACGCATGATCTCATTTCTGTCCATCCCAGCTGCAGAGTGAAAGAGAGATTGGAGGGAGGTCAACATTGATCTCTGGAGACAAGTTTGTGAACTTTTGAAGCAGTTCACACAAAACATGATAGTGGTTTGGTCAGGGCAGTGGTGGTGGTGGTAAAATGGAGAGAAGTGGACAGAGTTATGTGAAGTTAAGAAGTAAAATCAACAGGATGTGGTGATAGATAAGAAACTGGCTTGAGAAAAGGGAAGTATCATCTCTACTTCTCTGTTTCTTCCTTGAGACACTGTGCTGATAAAGGTGACATTCACTAAAATAGGAAAGTCTAAAAGAGAAATAAGTGGAATTTATTTTTCTTCTTTTTTTTTAATTTCAGCATATTATGGGGGTACAGATATTTAGGTTATGTATGTTGCCCTCGCCCCTCCTCCCCCACCAAGTCTGAGCATCAAGTGTGTCCATCCCCTGGATGGTGTGCATTGCACTCTTCGTGTATGTGTATACCCGTCCCTTCCTCCCCCTCCCCCCCGCCCAACATCCAATAGATGTTATTCTTATATGTGCACTTATGTGTTGATCAGTTAATACCAATTTGATGGTGAGTACATGTGGTGCTTTCCATTCTTGGGATACCTCACTTAGTAGAATGCGTTCCAGCTGTATCCAGGAGTATACAAGAGGTGCTATATCACCATTCTTTCTTAAAGCTGAATAGTACTCCATGGTATACATATACCACATTTTATTAATCCACTCATGTATTGATGGACACTGGGTTGTTTCCACATCTTTGCAATTGTGAATTGTGCTGCTATAAACATTCGGGTGCAGGTGTCTTTCTTATACAGTGTCTTTTGTTCTTTTGGGTAGATGCCCAGGAATGGGATTGCTGGATCGAATGGTACTTCTACTTGTATCTCTGTAAGGTATCTCCATATTGCTTTCCACAGAGGCTGCACTAGTTTGCAGTCCCACCAGCAGTGTATGAGTGTTCCTACCTCTCCGCATCCATGCCAACATTTATTGTTTTGGGACTTTTTGATAAAGGCTATTTTTCTTTATTGTAAGATAGTGAGGAGTGGCCATCAGTTCAATTTCATAAGTTCAATCTTTGACATGTCAACCTTGAGGTGATATTGAAGTGGAAGTATTTAGTAGATAGTTGGACATACAACTCTAAACTGAACAAAGGAGGTCTTAGCTAGAGAAATTTGTGTGTCATCAGATTAGGGATGGGACTTGAAATCACCAGATTATAAATTTTATGACAGGAGGGCCTATGTCTACTTTTGCTCACAACTGGAATTTTAGAATAGTTCACCTGGCACATACAAGCTGCTTCAGAAGTATTTGTTAAATGAGGAATATTCAAGATGAATATTCCCCAGATGAACCCAGAATCCCTTTTAATTTTCTTACATAAGCTTATGAAATTCCTCTCATTTGGGTTCCTCTAGTAATACTATAGTATATTTTTCCTCTCCTGTGTCAAGGTGAGCAAAGTATCAACGTAATTCAGTTAGGTTAGCACAAAAAATAAGTGCAATGGGGCATGAGTATGATTTGACCTTGACAAGTATGGGTTTCTCCTTTGATGGGGTAGATTTCCAATCATGTATATTTTACTAGGTGATAATATTAGATACTGATCAAAAGACATAGGAAGACAACAAAGTATGAGAAGAATAAGAAAAAGAGGGATGGGAGAGAAAGAAGGAAATAATGATTCAAGGGTTGCACAAAACAGAGTTTTCAGTTTCTGAAAAACAAGCCAAGAAATTTTGTTCCCAGTTGGCTGTGTTTGGCATAAATCCCTCAAACTCGACTCTAAGATCAGGTGGATGTGCTCAAGCTAAAAAATAGTAGTTTCTGTGTAATTTATTTTGTTTGAAAAACTCAAACTAAAAGCCTGCCACCTTCCTTAACTCCAGTCCTTCATTACAGCAAATTGATCCCTGTCCCTCAGAGAACAAGGAAAGTGAAAAATCCAGAAGACACAGAGGCACCATTGAGATGACTATAGTTAATGAAAACATATTGTATTCTTGAAAAATGCTAAGAGAATGGATGCTATATATTCTTAACATGAAATGATAACTATGTGAGGTAATGCATATGGTAATTAGCTAGATTTAACCATTCCACAATGCATATGTACTTCAAAACATCATGTTATATACAATAGATATGTACAATTTTGTCAATTTGAAAAATAAATAAATTTTTAAAAAGAAAAGGACTTTAAATGTGAAGACTTATGAATACATTAATCAATTTATTTCATTCATATTCTCCTTTTTATGTACACACAAACATGATATATGATAAAAATTTGTTTCTACATACATCCAAAGAAGCTCTTGCAAATAGTACCAATAAAAATTTCAGGTAATAAGAAAGATTTATGCCATAGTTTAAATGGCAGCATTTTACCATTTCACAAAATAATGGCATACTTACAATCAATGGCATCATAGATATAATGAAATACAATATGATAATCTACACAAAGCACCAAACCAGTGGCCATGATGACTAATAGACATTAGGGCTCTTTACAATGCTACCAGCAAACCTGAAGATAAACCCAATTTAACAAAAATGAGATGCAACTCAGAACAGACATGTTTGAGATTAATTCAAAGTTGATTCTTTTAAAATGAAATAAAACTCTTCAATAAAATTGGAGTCAATAAGGTTTAGCATGAGAGATGTTCATAGAATATTGCACTATGTTTTATTTTTTTTCATTGCAGGTAACTTTCCAGTCACAATAGAGCCTTGGAAAGATTTTTACATAGTGTTATGCAAGGACATTTGTTCCTCTAAGTCCACTTGTTGACCAAAAAAAATTATGTTTTCATCTTTTGAAGTATTTAGTTGATTCACATGAATTAGCCTTGAAAGTATTTTCTGTAAATTATTTTCAGCATCCTTGCCCACCAGGGAAGATTTTATGCTTTGGGAATATTGTTCAACATAATATGTCATGTAACCTAGGTAAATTTAAATTATAAACTCTAACATGTTGCTTTTGTACACTTGACAAAGTTAATATGCCTGGGATACACTACCTCTCTTCTGTGTTCAGTATTCCAAATGTTAACCAAAATAACCAAGATCACTACAAAAGTATTAAGAGCAGACATTTTTTGAGCAATTGTATAGTCAGACACTATACCAAGAATTTTTATATTGTCTCACTTAAACATAATAGCTTCCCTATGAAATAAATGATTATACTGTTTTTGGTTGAAGAAATTTAGCCTTTGGCAGGTTAATTTGCTTCTGGTCTCCTTGCTGGTAAATGGCAGAGCTGAACTTCTACAGCAAGACAAGTTTAACTCTAGGTCCAGGGACCTTAGAACTAGGCAGTTCTGCTCCTCATTTCAAGGCTCAGCATCTACTTTCTTAGAGAATAGCTTTAGCCAAATTATTTTTAAGTTTATGCTTTCAATTTTTAGCAAAGATAACTATCAAATATAACTAACCTTCTACATGAGCTGCCTATCACTCAATACCCTACTCAATGTTCCATGTGAGAAATTGCTCCCCAAGATTTGCACCAGGGGGGAAAAAGAATTGTTTCTTTCAAATAATTTAAAGTATATTACCTCAACATAAAAATTAATTCATTTCCCTCTTCATCAGATTATCCCCTACTATTATCACATTTTTCCTTTACATAAACCGTTTCAGGTACCCTTGGAATAAGGCAAGGAGTAAACAAAATACAGGCTTGTGCCATGTAATGATATTTAGGTCAACAATGGACCACACATAAGACAGTGGTCCCATGAGATTTTGTGGAGCTGAAATAGTCCTGTCATCAAGGGATGTCATAGCCATCATAATGTCATGGTACAACACATTACTCACATGTTTGTGGTGATGCTGGTGTAAACAAACCTACTTTATAAATTTTGTAAAGTAAAAAAGTTACAGTAAGCTAAGGTTATATTTTTTTATAAAAGAAAATTTTTTATAAACTTAGTGTAGCCTAAATGTACAGTGTTTATAAAGTCTACAATAGTGTATAGTAACATCTTAGGCCCTCGCATTCACTCACCACTCACTGACTCACCCAGAACAACTTTCAATTCTGCAAGCTCCACTCATGGTAAGTGCCCTACACAGGTGTACCACTTTTTATCTTTTATACTGTACTTTTGCTTTCTCTTTTCTATGTTTAGAATAAAATAGTTAAATACACAAATGTGTACCATTGTGTTACAATTGCCTACAGTATTCAGTACAGTAACTTGCTATACAAGTTTATAGCCTAGGAGCAATAGGCTATACCATATACCCTAAGTGTGTGGCAGGATATACCATCTAGGTTTGTGTAAGTACACTCTGGGATGTTTGCACAATGATGAAATCACCCAACTACACATTTCTCAGAATGTATCCCAGTCATTAAGCAACACCTGACTGTAGTAAGTTTCGCAGCTTTCTTCCTAGATATTGGCAAGTCCAGTCGATTTTCTAAGGAATATACAGGAAGTCTGAAACTAAGCTTGCAAGACAGTACTTAGAATTATGGTGAAGAAATTAAATTTACCCTCCCCAGAATTCTACTCTAGAATCTTTCCTCAACTGCTGAAAAGTTCAAACATACAAGATCAAGGATTTAATCCAGCTGCTCAATCTAGCATCAGGAAGATCTTGGGAAATTTTTAGAGTTCCTGACAGAACAAAACATTTGAAAGGTCTCTGCACCTTTTCTTCCCAGCATTCTTTCCTTCATTTATTTATTTATTCAGAGACAAATTTATTTATTATTGGCACAAATTTTCTTATTTAGGATCTTTTATGTGGCAAACTCTGTGCTATTGACTGGGATTACAGGGATGAATAAAACATACTCCCATTTAAAGAAGTTCACAGTCTGATTAAAGTAGATAGACATATAAAAGAAAGTCACATGTAGAGCAGTCCATAGTTCATATCTGATTATTTTTCTTTTGATTTAAAAATTGTGATTTTTCAAGTCTGAAACTGACTAGAGTTTAAAAACTCATCATCAAATAAAATCCAAATGAAATGTCACAGCGGCCTGGGCATTTTCATTTTATCAGGGCACTGGATCCCATTCACTGTTAGTGAGCACAATTGGGGCCAATGGGATTTATCTTTTAAAAATTACAACTTCTGCATAAGGATTAATGACCTTGGGAAGTGGCTCAGAACATGACATTCTGAGTCTTCTACGACCCAAATGGATTTGGACTCCCCCTTAACTTCCCATTTTGCGGCCATCTCTCTGATTGCCTGATGTGCTGAAGCTTCCCCACATGTATCTGAGGCTCCCCTACCAATCTCTTTTTCTTTATAAAAAATGTTTTCAATTTTCTTGAAAGGAGCCACATTGGATGAATAGAAGCTAAGACTAGAAACACAGATTGAACCATGGCTGCTACAGGAAGCAGTGCAGTACTGGCTGAGTACACAGTGGGTCACATTCTGACGTCAGCCCCCAGATGATCTTAGTCCTCCCTGGTTGAAAAGTCTCATGGAAGCCCAAATGTGTGTTCCTGGCACAGGATCCCAGTCTAATAAGGTGTCATTGATCTGAGAGCTGCCTGGCAATGTCACATAAATGGTAGTACCAAGGTAATATCCCTGGAAAGGAAAAAGAGTAGAAAATGCAGCATTTAAAATATTTACGAAGCAGCTGCCAACACCCAAACACCCTCACCTGCTTGTTTTGTTTTTCTACAGCATAATCTATTGGATCTTCTGCTTAGAAAAGGAGCTGCACCTGCACAATGCAAGCCCATGAAGTAACCCTTGCCATTAGCTGCTGCTACTGCTGCCCTCTTGGCATTTCACAGCCCTCCTTGCTCATTTTTTCCTCCCCTATCATAATATCTAATTTGCCAATTATGCAGAGCACAGTGATGTACTTGAGAAAGGAAAAACAAACCCAAGAACCTTCCTTGAAATAGTTCCTTAAAATATTCAGCTCGAACCTACATTAGTTATTTCCATGAAGACGTAGTCAAAATGAGTCCCTTGGGGGTGGTTCTAGATGTTATGTGCATTTATTTTTAAGAGGTACTCAAACCCAAACGAATATTAAGTGTCATCTGGTGTCACTGTTTGGGTCTCATTTGCATGCACACCTCAGGAAGCCCTGAGGTGGTCAGGTAGGCCCTGGCGCTCCATGAGTAGAGGACTTTCTAGGCCCCATAGAAGGGACTGTGTGTAAAATTTGGAAGCTTATTGTTTACTTCCCCCTCCCCCCACCACACACACTGCAATCCTTAGAGTGGATAGCCAATGAATACCACCTGCTTCACATTGTGCAGCCAGATAGGGAGCAAAGGGAACTGAGCTTGAGTCTCTCTTAGTGCAATCTCTGAGAATATAAATAACCAAACTCCAAAGGGGCAACTGTGTGAAATAAAGGAGAAGAAAAAACTATTTGAAAGGTAAGGGTCTTACCAGCAGAGATGACTTACAGGGGAAGTAACCAGGTGTCTCAGGTTAGTCTGTGAATACTGTGTAACCAAAGGGCTTGAGTGCTATAGGAACCAGATTATGGTTGTGCAGTGAAAATAGTAACAGCAGTGACCGTGACCCCATAGACTGAGATCTGGGAGCTCAAGGTTGCTGGGTTCCCTGCTTTAAAAAATATAGCTTATCTATTATCTATTGACACACATGCATATTCCATCAACACATCTCCTGGCTGGAATATCCTTCAGTCTGTAATTTAAATCTTTCCAGCCTTCCTCAGCTCATCTTTCCCAGACCATTCCAGTCCACCACGATTACTCTATCCTTTAAGCATCGAGAGTGCTCATACTGCACTTATGTACTATTTTGTGTTGACATTTGTTTTTATATACATGTCTCATCTTCCAAAATAACTCAGAAACCCCTTGAAGGCAGTAAGTCAGGGGTAGATATATTATTCTTATTATCCTCCATAATACTCAGCACAATTCTTTGCATATAATAGATTGTCAATAAATACAAGTTGAACAGATATGTGAGGCAGAAAAGTACTATAGATAGTTCTACCATCTATACTGCACATTTAAGCATAATCAGGACTACCTTAAATCCTTTACTGTGTATTACCATTTCTTATTTCTTAGCATGGAGAATGGTCATATTTGCCTCATCGTCATGGACCAATCCCTGTGGACTCTGCTGTGGATGACTTGATTCCCAGTTACCCTTTGCACAATGAAGTAGTCTTTCATTCCTTTATCCAATCCAGGTGACATTTTGAACAACTATATGCAGAGAACTGCATCATATGCTACAAGGCATATAAGGCCACATGAAAACATAATTCCTACTTTCAAGAACCATGCAGTATAGAGAGATATGTCACATTGGTACTTAATTTCAAAAGGTCTTTTTCAGTTTCTTGTGCACAAGAATGATAAATAGTACAAATAAAGAGATTAAAAAAGGAGCACTGATAGGGAGGGCACCTGTCAAGGCAGGCTTGATAAAGCAAGTGTCATTGGATCCTGGCTTTTTTTTTTTTTTTTTGAGACAGAGTCTCACTCTGTTGCCCTGGCTAGAGTGAGTGCCGTGGCGTTAGCCTAGCTCACAGCAACCTCAAACACCTGGGCTCAAGCGATCCTACTGCCTCAGCCTCCCGAGTAGCTAGGACTACAGGCATGCGCCACCATGCCCGGCTAGTTTTTTTTTTATATATACATTTTTAGTTGTCCAGCTAATTTCTTTCTATTTTTTTTAGTAGAGATGGGGTCTCGCTCTTGCTCGGGCTGGTCTCGAACTCCTGAGCTCAAACAATCCGCCCGCCTTGGCCTCCCAGAGGCCAAGGATTACAGGCGTGAGCCACCATGCCCGGCCAGATCCTGGCTTTTGATGATGAGTTTGATGTGGGGACAGACCAGAGAGGATCCCAGACTCCCAGGCTGAGTTGTTCAGTGAGGACCAGACAAATCTGAACACTCATTGGGTTGAATGAATTGAATAGACTGAAAGTGTTTGAGACAAACACTCCAGACCTGGGTTACAACCTTGGACTTGGCAGGGACAAATTTGTTTTTGGAGGTTGCAATTAGGGGCAAATTTTGCAGGATATTTGCTCTGAAAATCAGGTTACTATCAAAAGAGAGTTGATAGATGAACTTTTAGCATCAGGAAAGGAAAACCAGTCAAGAGACACATATGTGCTTGGTATCATTTATTAAGTTCACCAATAGGTGCGACTACATGCCTATAACTATGTCCCACATAAACTATGCCTACAAAATAAGTTCTTAATGATAAGGGAGCATAAGACTTACCAGGTACTGTTATAATCACTGTATCAGCTTCTCTGGATCTCTTGGGTTAAGGAATGCATTATTTAAGTCAACACAAATACATGGCAAGCAGTTTGCCTGGGTACCAGAAAGATTTCCTGACAAAAATAAAGAAGGATAGAAGGTCTAAAAAATCCATTTCACAATACACCTCCCCTGTTATCACAGAAAGTAGCTGTCCATTTAAATTGATAAGTCTTTTTACTGCATAGTCATTCTATCTTTCTGGATCATTGCCATTCCTGTATAGAACCCAACCGTGAAGCATTGTAGGTCCTCACCTACAGGAAGTTCATAAATGGGGGGAGGTGATTAGGGGTGAAGATAGAATGGAGTATAAGGAGTCTAACTCTGTTATAAGAGAGGGTACTGGATCACTGGCCAGTGGCTCAACTCCTTGGAGACCTTGGGGCCCATCCAAAAGCTAAGACAATGTTTCTCAAAATACCTTTCCCAGACTTCTTGGGCAGGATTTCTTTTTATTTCAGCGTATTATGGGGGTACAAATGTTTAGGTTACATATATTGCCCTTGCTCCACCCAAGTCAGAGCTTCAAGCATGTCCATTCCCCAGATGGTGTGCACCACACCCATTAGGTGTGTATATACCCATCCCCTCTTCCCCCTCCCACCTACCTGACACCTAATGAATGTTACTACTATATGTGCATTTAAGTGTTGGTCAGTTAAGTCAGTTAATACCAATCTGATGGTGAGTACATATGGTGCTTGTTTTTCCATTCCTGTGATACTTCACTTAGTAGAATGGGCTCCAGCTCTATCCAGGATAATACAAGAGGTGCTAGATCACCATTGTTTTTTTGTGGCTGAATAGAACTCCATGGTATACATATACACATTTTATTAATCCACTCATGGATTGATAGGCACTTGGGTTGTTTCCACATCTTTGCAATTGTGAATTGTGCTGCTATAAACATTTGAGTGCAGATGTCTTTTTTTCCTTTTGGTAGATGCCCAGTAATGGAATTGCTGGATCAGATGGTAGTTCTACTTGTAGCTCTTTGAGGTATCTCCATATTAATTTCCACAGAGGTTGTGCTAGTTTGCAGTCCCACCAGCAGTGTATGAGTGTTCCTATCTCTCTGCATCCACGCCAACATTAATTGTTTTGGGACTTTTTGATAAAGGCCATTCTGACTGGAGATAAGTGATATCTCATTGTGGTTTTGATTTGATTTGCATTTCCCTGATGAATAGAGATATTGAGCTTTTTTTCATATGTTTGTTAGATTTTTTAAGTAAAGATTTCTGAATCTCGTTCTATTAAATCAGATTTTCTGTGAATAGAACTGTGGAATCTGTATTTATAAACAAGTTTCTCAGGTAATTCCTATATACACCAAAATCCAAGAACTTTAAATTTAAGAGATATTGTGGGACAGCCAGAGTATCTAGGCCAGTGGTTCTCAAACATTATCATGCATCAGAATCCTCTGGAAGACTTGTTAAAATATATTGCTGGGCCCCAGCTCTACAAGTTCTAATTCAGTAGGCCTGAGTAAGGATGAGAATTTGCATTTCTTAGAAGTGTCCAGGTAATAGTTTTACTGCTTGTCTGGGGACCACACTTTGAGAACCACTCAGTGACTATGAGACTTGGGAGTTTTTTGCAAGTGGTTCTGGGTAGTTTGCTTGACTTAGAGCAAAACAGAAAGAACTTGAATGTGCAGGAATCAAGGTGAAACCCTTTGGTGAGAAAAACGTTAGTAAGAGCCAGACAAGATGGGCAGGTCCCAACCAAACAAGCTGGGTCCAGGACAAGACTGCAGACCTGAAGAAACCTTTGTGCATTAGAAAACCAAGGCAGGAGATTCTCTGGACCTGGCCTTCTAGGGTCAGAGTCAGAGAGCAGAGAGGAAATGGCGCCATGCTAGGCAAGGCTATCAGCTATGGCGACGCACAGTAGTGGCTTCTCCATCTAGCCAAAGGAGCAGGTTAGCAGAAGTGCAATCAAAAAAAGGCCAGAATGAAACAACTAGTGACAATGGGAAGCTAGAGCACTCAGACATTGTGGATGGCAAATGGGAGGACTTGAGCAATCAGAAAGCAGGAAAGAGATGAAGCAAAAGGATAAGGTGCAACAGAGAAGGTGTTAAGCTCAGATAGGAAGTTCAAAGATTCCAGCTACAGCAACACCCATGGGCAGAGGTCAGTGTGCATTTCCTCTATTTTGCCTAAGTCTTAGTATAACATGATTGAGTTTAGGAACTCACATAGCAGGATCAAAGGGAATGGGAACAGCTCAGGGAGCACATCCTATGTGCAACAGGCTGGAGAAGAATTAAATATGCAGTCTAATTCAAGCATTGGCTTAGCAAGTGGCAGGACTAAGACTGAACATCAAAGACCCTCGATGTCCACAAAGCAGAGTGGAGGCAGAGAGACAAGGAAGGAAAGTCATTAAGTGAAGATTCATTTCTACCCACCAGGAATTTACCAGTTACCCAAGTTTTTCAGTTGTACCTTCTTACTGATTTATGTAATTGCACAGTGATATAGAAATGTGTTCTTATAAACATTTCAAATGATAACAATGGATCTAGGAAAAGTACTAAAAGTTCCTTTTTATCTGCTCATCCCCAATCAGGTTTGTGTGTTTAGGTACATGTGTTGATCTTTATGGTTTTGTCATTTTTGTTTTCGCCAACAAAAAAATAGGATCTACTTCATATACTGATCTGTAACTTGTATTTTTTGTTTCTTTGTTTGTTTTCTGTTTTTGTATCTTTTAACATGACTGTGTATCTTAGACATGTTTCTAGATTAGCACATAGAGATACTATCACATTATTCCTAATAGCTATAGTATTCCATAATATAGATATGCCTTTATTTAACCTTTCTTCTATTACTGGAAATTTAGGGTTTTTTGGTAGTTCTTCACTATTATGAAGAAATGCTACACTGATTATCTTTCAAAGCCCGTAGGAATATGTCTATAGAAAGGATTGTAAAAACAGGATTGTGGAGTCAAAAGGTACATGCATGTGCTAGACAGTTTCTGTGTCTGTCCCTGTAGGCCCACTCTTATCCTTTAGCATCCTGTTCCTTGCCCAAGGAGACCGACCCATGTGGACTATAAACATGGGTTCCCTTGCCTTTGGCTTGTGTTTGGGTTTTGGTAATGGGAGATGCAGACAAGACTTTGCAACAAAAGAGGATAGTGAGTTTGGGGTATTTGTTTCTCCCAGCACCCTCCCTGCCAGCATAGTAAGTTGGCTGCATCCTTTTGTCAAAGGCCACAGCTCTTGGCAGGCCACACCTTCCATATAGCAATAAATTTTATTAACCAGTCTCCTGTCCTGCCCCCTCAGACGTAGCGTGGTAATGACTTCCTGCTCTGGCCAACCATCCCTTGTTGGCTTTCCTAAGCCCTTTACTGCATGCTCTCAATTACACAGTTTGAAAGTGACATCTGTTTCATGCCAGGACCCTGACTGATACCATGCATTCTGAATTTTGCTGCATATTCCTAAATTGTCTACTAAAAGGCTGCAGCCATTTGTCCTTTTACCAACAGTGTATGAGAGTGCCCAGTTAACCCTCTTTGGGAAGACTGCTAGAGGGATACTGTATAAGCAAGGGTTTAACAAATGCTTTGAAAGTCAATGATGTACACAATGACAGTCAATTCATCACGATGGATAAAAAGTCAGAGCCGCTTAAGATTCTCCTCTCGCTGTGCCATTAAAGAATAATTCTTGAGATGACCAAGGACCTTCAGGAAAGTTCTTTATGTGACTTTTGCTCTCAGTTGAAGGTCCCTTTTATACACCCTGGTGCACCACTCCTATGACTATTGACAAGCTCAGCCCACATGCATTAAGCAGAAGTATTACTGAGTTAAAAGGAACGTCTCTGTTGGTATCAGTTGCCAGGTTGGTTGGCTTAATCACAAATTCCACAGGAATATCAAGAAAGACTCTGAATAAGCAACATAACCAGCAATGCCTGTTTTAGGGAATATTCCTCAGAGAATCTTGGAAATGGAGCAGACTGTGATGAACTCACAAACTGTCAAGTGTCAAAACTCTTTGTGGTATTTGGCCTTCTCTCCAACCAAGCTTCCTACTTCCACCCCTCATCTTCAACTCCCCGAAGTACTTTGGGGAATAAGAAATAATCAACAAGTCTTCATAGCTGGTAATTACAAATTAGATTATGGAGGTTAAAGCAAAATTTAGGAGGAAACATTCTCCAAGATCCTATTGGGGCTGCTGAAGGTGTTTTTCTCAGCCACGATAGAGGAAGGAATGGCACTGAGAAAACTTCTCAGGGTCCCTGTACATGCAGCCATTTCATCTGGCAGCTTTACAGCCCAGGCTCTTCCCTTAGACCCCTCATTAAGGCAAAATTCTTTCTTGTTTTCTACTTAACTGGAGTCTGAAGTCCAGAAGCCCTTTATGTTCCACTCCCCATTCAGCTTGCAGAATTCTGATTTCTCTTCATTATATCCTCATTGTCAGAACATGATCATCTTTTTCTCCAGTCTATTATAATCGCCTGATATCTATTCATGTGCATATGTTAATATTACATGAAGAATTTTTTGAACCAGTCTCGCTAGAAGAAAAGAATCTCCTTTTATAAAGATCCTTAATTGGGGCATTGCTTTTTATGCTTTTTCCTGGATTTAAAAAGCTATGAGAGGAGAGTAGTGTCTGCCTTCAGTTTTCAGCAGAAAAACATTGTCACTTAGCTGTTGAAATAGCTACTACAGCTTCACACCTCCTTTGGGGTGGGAACAGTGATGGATCAGGCAGCAAGGTTTGTTTACTTAAGGTAAAATGGCAGATCTTATCACAATAATGCAATGGTTTGAGTTTCATTTATAAAGATGACAATATTGACCTACCACAAGAGTGCATGTGCCTTGAATTTTTTTTGTTTTTTTTTCTCCCCCCACCACATTGGGCTGAAGCATCACAGTCTCTGTTTATACTTCCTTCTGATTGAAAGCCAGCAAGATAGATGACAGGGACCACAGAGGCTATGAGAAAAATTCCATTTGGTTAGATCTTACAGCTAACAAGTGTCACCCCACACTACCTTCTTAATAATTACTAGCATTTATTGAGCTTCAGCATTGTGTTAGGCATTATGCTATGAACTTTATGAATATTGATCCCTTTAATCTTTATGCAACTGTAAAAGGTCAGTACTATCCTTATTCACATTTTAGTGGGGTACAGTAAAGAGATTAGTGATTTGCCCAAGGTCACACATCTAATAGATGGCGCAGCTGGGGTTTGAATCCAAGTGTCTTAGGTCAGGTTTACCCAAATCAGAGCCTGAGATGAGATTCAGGTGCAAGTTATTTATTAAGCATATGGTACTAGGAGAAACCAGGAAAGGGAGGGGGAGCAATATGTATCAATTTTCTATTATTACATTAAAAAGTACCTCAAAACTTAGTGACTTAAAATAACAACAAATATTTATCATCTCACATATTTTCTGTGGGTCAGGAATCTGGAATAGCTTAATTGGGTGGTTCTGGCTCAGGATCACTCATGAGGTTGCAGTCACAATGTCAGCTGGCGTTGCAGCCATCTGAAGGATTGACTGGGGCTGGAGGATCTGCTTCCAAGATGGCTCCCTCACATGAATGGCAAAGTTGTTCTGGCCATTGATGACAGGACTCAGTTCTTTGCTACAGGGACATCTTCATAGGACTATTTAAGTGTCTGCTTCACATAGCAAATGGCTTCCCTCAGAGAGGACAACCCAAGAGAAAGCAAGGTGGAAGACACAATGACTTTTATTATTTAGCACTTGAAGTCTCACACCATCATTTCCATAATATCCTATTGGTCACACAGATCAGTCCTATTGAACGTGGCAGGGAACTAAATAAGGGCATGAAAATCACAAAACAAAGGTCATTAGGGGTCATTTTGGAAGCTGGCTACCGCACTTGACAAGAAGGGGTAAAAGCCAAGCAAGTGTAAGATTTCAGGCAAAGTCCCAGCCTCAGCCTGATCCTGTAGTGAATTCTGGAGTGTTAATTGTGCCTCAAGGTTTGTCCCACTCCAGGAAAAAAAGATATGGGCTTTCATAGTCCCCCAACTGTAAAGAATAGGCATGGTACGTGAACTTCCAGGCATTTCTGGCTCTCTGTGCAAAGGAAACAGCTCTAGTAACCCAAAAGACAGTACAGGAAAGAAGATCACAGATGTTAGCTGTTTAAAAGACACAGAAGCTGGGAGATGGGTCAGAGAATCTGTAAATGGAACACAGGGAATCTATCTGTGGCCCTAACAATGTCCATCTACTCCAGGTTATATTCCACTCTAGAATTCTCATTCTTAAATACTATCTTGCGACACTTGGATTTAGACTTTGTCATGATCCTCTGTTTTGTAACTGTGACCAAGAAATGCACACTTTGTACACACCTCTTTAGAGAAATATGACATTCTTAAAGCCCTAATTGATTGCCAACATTTTCTCCATCTTGCTTATCTAGGGCCTTTAAAATATATGTGTTATTTCATAGTCTCAGTGAAATAGTTCAATAAACAAAATTAGCTTTTATCAAGCTTTGTTTTTTCTTCTCCTTTAAACTGCTCATCCTGACTTCTCACTAATTATTTGTTGTGTTCACTTCTAGCTCTGTACCAACTTCCAACTGCTAATCACAAACTATTACTTTCCAGGCCAAATAATATTATAACCCCTTCTTAAGACTTTCAAAATAGAAACTCTCAAAGATATATATATATATACTGCAGCTATTGTAGAAATCAGCTGGATTCTCTTATCTGTTAGTGTTGAATAGAAATTCAGTCCTAGCAAGTCCCAGCCTGAGCTCATCAAAATCGATAAGAGATTCCTGAGATTTCAGTGTACACATGCACACCATGTGCGCACACACACACACATACATGCGCACACACATAGTCACCAAGGAATTCAAGGAATGAAGCTAAGTGACCCAATGGCTGATAGTAGGAGAAATAATTTAAGCAGCGACCCTCAACCTTTTTGCCACCAGGGCCCGTTTTCACGGAAGACAATTTTTCCACAGACCAGGGAAGGGTGGGGGATGGTTTGGGGATGATTCAAGCACATTACATTCATTGTGCACTTTATTTCTATTATTGTTACATTGTAATATATAATGAAATAATTATACAGCTCACCATAGGTTGGGAACCCTTAATTTAAGGAACCCAGAACTCTCACCCTCAAATTCATAGGGTCAAACATAGAGCTCTCCATAGGCTTTTTATTTTCTTTACCTCTTCGTGCATTTTCTTCCTCAGTGTTGGCGGAAGGGACATAAAAAACAATCCTTTAATGACATGGCTTTGTCAAGGGGAATTTAAATTCATTAAAAGCAAGTCACTCATTCATCTATGCAGTTCCAAAACTGACTTTTGAGACTTTGGTATACACTTTTCTTGTGCTTAAGCACTTCAACAGTTAAGGTCTAGTTCTCTTATAACCCACAGTATCTTGTTATATTTGTTAAGCTGTTTTAATACAGTGTGGGGCATGCCTACAGCACTGTCACAATAATACTGCCAAGTCATCTCCAGATTTACTCTGGAATCAATTGAATTCAAATTGAAACAGTAATTAATGCTAAAGTTCTTTCCTCTGTTTTCTGTAAGCCTGGCGTCTGTTTCCATGGAAACAGGCTGTCTCAGCAGCCTGCAGTAAAAACGTCAGAGATGGCTTATCAATTTTGGTGAACTCAGGCTGGGATTTGCTAGGACTAAATTTTTCTAACACAAACAGATATAAGAATCCAACTAATTTCTGTAATTAAAGGTGTTTTTTTTCCACAAGAAAAAGCAAGATGAAAAACCAAGGACTAGTTATCTGAAGTTAAGAATATTGACTAATGATTGCTGACCCGAACATTTAGTTAGCTGCAGCATCTATCTATAGGTAACTGCCTAGTGCCTCCTTCCACAATTTTAAGTTGATTTGTGCTGTAGAAATTACCTATTTGAATTTCCATTTCCATCGTTCAGTTGGATAGGATGTTTCCAGGATTCTTTTAAAATTTAAAAACTCAAATCTGCAGTCATCTAACATTTGTAATATGCTTCATTGCCCATATTTGTCATTTAAGTAAGCAGGCCCATTTAATTCAACAAATGTTTATTGAGGGATCTAAATTTTAGGCC
>NW_012143634.1:3929762-3931488 GCF_000956105.1 Propithecus coquereli | reverse complement strand
GCCTCGGCCTCCCAGAGTACTAGGATTACAGGTGTGAGCCACTGCACCCAGCCAAGATTTTATACTTTTATGGTCATTAGTTATTGGTTGAGGGAAAATGGGGGCTAACCTGTACACACAGCACTTCCTTCTCCAAGACATGCAAGCAGGGTGTCCAGTAGCCCAAGGGCTGGCCTCCAAAGATTTCCAGGTGTTGGGTTATCAAAGCTAAAGAATACGGAAAGGAGGGGGAAATAAAAAGGTTAAAAGAGATCCGAGAGGATTTCAGCACCAACAATATCTGCTACAAAAATCTACCTGCTTAAAGCAGACTGTAATAAACACAGCAAATGAGCTGGAATTTGAAATTTGAGGATTGTTCAACATATCAGGGCTCTGTGACTTGAGGGAAGAGGGAAGTCATGAGTGGGAGCCAATACCAAATACAATGTATCTTACAGTGTTTTGAGTATAGCAATGTACCATGTGCAGAGAAACCAAAAAGGAGGAAATTATCAAATTGAGTGAGGGATGGAATGGACAGGGGGTGACCAAGGGAGGCATTCTGCAAGGGGTATTGTCTAAGCTGGGGCTTCATGAATGAACAGGAAACTTCTGGATAAGATGTGGAACCAAGCTCATATTGTAACACACTCCATCTGCTCCAATATATTGCATGATTGATAAGCTATAACAACCAGAAATAGCTGTAACCAGGCTTGCAAACCAAATACATATCTCTGTAGTTCAGAAATTGAACATAAAGACACAATGGTGAATTGTACTGAGGCCATGGGCCTAGTAGGTTTGCTGGGCTTTTAGACCAGAAATAGGCTGCAGTGGCTGACAGTTTACCTTCTGTAGGGTAAAGGGACTAAAAACATTTCATATGAAATAAGGAAACAGAGCTAGAATCATCAATTGAAGCAAAGGGCTGGGATATACGCCCTCAGCTCCTGGAAAGAGGCTGAAAAACACAGCTGTGCCTGAAGTTAATGAAAGACAGCTTCAGGCTAGCAAAGAGACATGAGGCAGATTTAGCCTGGAAATTAGGAACTAGGCCAAGCTGACAGCTAGCATGGTGATTGTACTTGCCACATTGCCAATATCACCAGTGCAAAAGCCCTGAGCCAATTCTGTGCCAGGGGTCTGGGGACCAGGTGACAGGGAGGAGTGAACAGATAGGAAAGAGATAGTGACAAAGTGCTTTAAAATATGTCTGCAAAATAAAATTATATAATATACAAAGAGTTTATGGTAAGTAAGAAAGCCAATAAATTTTTTTAAAAAAAATCAGAACTGAGTTTAATCCATCAGAAATTAATATACTAGAATAGACTGACCAATAACACAAAATAAGGATACCCTGGATATCCAAAGCAATATATGAAGTAACAAATTACATTTGAAGAACAATAAGGAATTATAAATAAAAAAGCAGAATGAAACAAGATTAAGCAGATATTGAAAGGGATAGTACAGAAAGGAGTCTGAGCTTCTAGTGTATATTAGTGATGATAGGCTATGAGCTCCAAGACCTACCAGAAGAGATTTGCTGGTTGGGAAGAAGTGGGATCTCTGGTGAGTTTAGGAACTATAATGAGACCTGTAGGGAGGAAAGAATAACCTCAAAGTTTAAGTTGAAGGAATAGAAGAATCCTCAAATCAAAAGTGCTTTCCAAGAAACATGTTGAATAAATAAATATAAATCAATACCCAAATACATGATAGAGGCACCGAAAAAAAA
>NW_012143634.1:3905707-3925567 GCF_000956105.1 Propithecus coquereli | reverse complement strand
GAATAACTGGGTACAGGAGCAGTGTTACTTGCCATATCAAATATTAAAACTACTATAAAATTATAGTAGTTAATACTGTATGGTTCTACAATGCGGATAGATAAATATGGCATTTATATAAATGCATGAGTTCATTTCTTGGCACTTCATTCCGTTCCACTTGCCTGTGACGGATGTAACTTACAAATCAGTGGGGGAAAGCATGGATTATTCAACAAATGGTATAATAAAACAACCTCAGATTCCTAGCCCTCGTAATACGTGAAAATGTATTCTAGGTTGAATAAAGACTTTAATGCAAAATGTAAAGCTTTAGAACTTTTAGAAAAAAGTGCAAAGTAATATTTTCATTACAACGGTATAGGCATTTCAGTTTTCTGTTACTGTATAACAAGGCACACCAAGTCTTAGTGTCTCAAAACAAAAATTTATTGTTTCTAATGATTCTGTGGTCAGGAATTAAGGCAGGACTCAGCTGGAATGTTTTCTGTTTTATGTTGTGCACTCAGCTGCATTCAATTGGTGCCTAAGCTGGCTGGAAGGTCCAAGGAAATCTTAACTCACTTATTTGATGCCTTGATGCTCCTTTATGTAAACTATCTATCTTCGCATGAATAACCTGGGCTTCCTAACATTTTGTCATTGTGAAAAATTAGGAACAATAAAAAGATCTATCCACAATAGGATAAAGTTCAGTATATTTGTATAATTTACATGATCGTGTATTTGATTATATATAATATACATGTAATGTAATTATCTCAGAATCTGACTTTATTTGGAGATAAGACCTTTACAGAGGTGATTAAGTTAAAATGAGGTCATTAGGGTGGTTCCTAACCCAATATGACTGGTGTCCTTATAAGAGGAGGAAATTTGGACACACAGAGATACACCATGGAATTATGCACAGATGAAAGACCAAGTGAAAACAAAACAAGGAGATGGCCATCTGCAAGCCAAGGAGAGAGTCCTCAGGAGAAACCAAACCTGCCGACGCTGATCTTGGGCTTCTAGCCACCAGAACAATTTCTGTTGTTTAAGCCATCCATTTGGTGGTATTTTGTTATGCCAGCCCTACCAAACTAATACAGTATGCAATGTAACTAAATCAATAAAGTTATATATATACAGTCATGCCTCATTTAATGAAGTGATATGTTCTGAGAAATGTGTCATTAGTCAATTCACTCGTGGTGTAAACATCCTAGAGTGCACTTACACAAACTTAAATGGTATAGCCTACTACACACCTAGGCTCTATGGTATAGCCTATTGTTCCTAGGCTACAAACCTATACTGAATACCGTAGGCAATTGTAACGCAGTGGTAAATATCTGTCTATCTAAACATTTCTAAACATAGAAAAGGTACAGTAAAATACAGTATAAAAGATTTTAAAAATGGTACACACTTACCATGAGTGGAGCTTGCAGAATTGAAAGTTGCTCCGGGTGAGTCAGTGAGTAGTGAGTGAATGGGAAGGCCTAAGATGTTGCTATACACTATTGTAGACTTTATAAACGCTGTACACTTACACTACAATAAATTTACTTTTAAAAGTTCTTTCTTCAATAATAAATTAAACTTAGCCTACTGTAACTTTTTTACTTTATAAACATTTTAATTTTTTAAAACTTTTTGACTCTTTTGTAATAACAGTTTAATTCACATTGTACAGTTATACAAAAATATTTTTTCTTTATATCATTATTTTATAAGCTTTTAACTATTTTAAAATTATTTTATTTTTCTTTTTACTTTTTAATCTTTTTTGTTAAAAACTAATACACAAGCCTGAGCAAGAGCGAGACTCCATCTCTATAAAAAAAATGGAAAAATTAGCCAGGCATGGTGGCATGTGCCTGTAGTCCCAGCTACTCTGGAGGCTGAGGCAGGAGGATCACTTGAGCCCAGGAGTTTGAGGTTGTAGCGAACTATGATACCACTGCACTCTATCCAGGAAGACAGAATGAAACCCTACACAGGGTCAGGATCATCAGTATCACTGTCTTCCACCTCCATATCTTGTCTCACTGGAAGGTCTTCAGGGGCAATAACACACATAGAACTGTCACCTCCTATGACAACAATTTCTTCTTCTGGAACACCAACTCAAGGACCTTCCTGAGGCTGTTTTACAGTTAATTTTTTCCTAAATAGAAGGAGGACACTCTAAAATAATGATAAAAAGTCTAGCATAGTCAATACATAAACCCATAACATAGCTGTTTATTATCATTATCAAGTATTATGTGCTGTACATAATTGTATATGCTAGATTTTTGTACAACTGGCAGCGCAGTAGGTTTGTTTACACCAGCATCACCACAAACATGTGAGTCATTCATTGCACTAGGATGTTATGACAGCTACTACATCACTAGGTGATAGGAATTTTTCAGCTCCATTATAACCTTATGGGACTATCATCATATATGCAATTTGTCATCGACCAAAATGTTATGGGGTGCATAACTGTATATCGATCTTTGTATCCCGATGATAAATTAAACTCCTTCATAAAAATTGACTATATATTAAACCACAAAAGCTTAGGAAATTTCTATTTTTAAAAAGTAACTGTCTTATTAAAATATAATTCACATACCACAAATTCACCAATTTAAAATGTACGATTCAATGGTTTTTAATATGTTCACAGATATGAGCAACCATCACTACAGTCAATTTTAGAACATTTCATCACCTCAAAAAGAAATCTTGTACCCTTTAGCTATCACTTCCCTATTTCCCCAACCCCCCAATCCCTAAGCAATCACTAATCTACTTTTGATCTCTATAGATTTGCCCATTCTGGACATTTTGTACATATGAAATCATATAATATGTGGTCTTTTGTTTTTTGATTCACTCAACATAATGTTTTTGAGGTTCAGTCATGTTGTAGTGTGTATCAGTACTTCATTCCTTTTTATAGCATTGTATGGACATAAAACATTTTGTTTATCCATTCATAAGGTGATGACAATATAGGTTATTTCAAACCAGAGGTATTGTAAATAATTCTGCTATAAACATTCATGTAATAGTTTTTCTGTGTATATGTGTTTTTATTTTTCTTGGGTATACGCCTAGAAGCAGAATTGATAGGTCATATGGTAACTCTATGTATATCCATTTAAAAAACTGCCAGACTATTTTTCAAAGTGACATTTCCACCAGGATTTCTCCACATCCTCACAATACCCATTATTATTTGAATTTTTATTATAGCCGTACTAGTGGGTATGAAATGGTATCTCGTTGTGGATTTGATTTGCAGTTCCCTGATGACTGATGATGCTAAGCATCTTTTCATATGCATATTGGCCACTTGTACACCTTCTTTGCAGAAATGTCTATTCAGATCCTTTGCCTACATTTTAATTGGGTTAATTTTTTCTTATTATTGAGTTGTAAAAGTTCTTTATATATTCTAATCTGTTATTAGATATGTAATTTGCAAATATTTTCTCCCATACTGTGGGTTGTCTATTCACTTTCTTGATAGTGTCCTATGAAGCAGAGAAGATTTTAATTTTGATGAAGTCCAAGTTATCTATTTTTCCTTTTGTTACTTGTGCCTTTGGGTGTCAAATCTAAGAATCCATTGTCAAATCTGAAGTCATTCAGGTTTACCTCTAAGCTTTCTTCTAATAGTTTCATAGCTTTAGCTTTTACATTTAGATCTTGGTCTATTTTGAGTTTATTTTTGTATCTGGTGTAAAGTAACGATCTAACTTCATTCTTTTGCATGTGCCTAGCCAGTTGTCCCGACGCCATTTGTTGTTTTTTTTTTATGCACAAACAATTTTAATTAGAATATAATGACAGATGATATTTCATAATTTTTAAATATAAAATGAAGTCAATGACTCAAAAAAGTTATCTGCTGCAATGAGTTTGAGGGGAAATTCCATAATCTATATCATTACAGATATAAAGTAAAATGGTTCAACTTTTTTAGTGCTTGACAGGGAGGAATCATGTTAAAAAGGTCAATATGAAATCATTTTGATTATAGTAGCAATATCTAACATTTGAAATGCATCCATGCTCTTTTGTATAATCATATTAGAGTCAAGTATATTTATCTTCACATCTGTTATAATTGCTATTGCAAAGGAGAAATACTATTGTCTTATTTTCCAAGAGATATACACAGAGCAATTTTTTTTTTCCAGGGAACTTGTGCAAACCAATATAAGATCTAAATTCTTCACATAATATATAAAACAGGAGAAGCCTCTTCAGATTTATTTTTTGAAGTCTGGAATGCTGGCACTTTCCAATTAGGCAACAGTTCTTCATTCCTGTAATCTGGCTCAGAGCTGCTGCTGACTACGGGCCTAGAGCAGCAGACATGATTTCTTTTTAGGCTGCTTCTTTTCCACTGGTGTTTTTCTATTTATCTGTCTGACCAGGTCATAAAATATCTCATTAACGTTGATCTTTGACTTTGCAGAAGATTCTAAAAAGGCACAGTTACACCACTGTCTTGCTAAATTCTGGCCTTGTTCTTTGCCAACTACTCGCTCATCTTCCAGGTCACATTTATTGCCAACCAAAATCACTGGAACATCTTCTGTGTCCTTAACCCGTAAAATCTGTTCTCTCAGGTCCTGTAAGTCGTTAAATGTGGACTGAGCTGTAATAGAATATACTAGTGCAAACCCTTGGCCATTCTTCATATACAAATCCCTCATTGCTGTAAATTGCTCTGTCCCTGCTGTATCCAGGATTTCGAGCATACACTGTTGGCAATCTACTTCAACTTGCTTTCTGTAGGAATCTTCTATCGTTGGGTCATATTTTTCAACAAAAATTCCCTGAACAAACTGAACTGTCAGAGCAGACTTCCCAACGCCTCCTGAACCAAGGACCACTAGCTTGTACTCATGCATGATATCGACTGTTTAAATACTGATAATCTACTCAATGCCATTGAAGGTGCAGTGAGACACACACTCTTATACACAGGGTAATCACCCTCTGATCCAGTTATCCCACTTCTGGGAATCTATCCCCCTTGGTCCGGCGCCTCCTCCACCTCCTCCTCCTCCTCCCTCCTGTCGGCCGTGGCTCCTGCTCCGGCTCTGCGCGGCGACCCCAACGCCATTTGTTGAAAAGACTATTTCTAGAATTCTAGGACTAGAATGGTCTTGGCATCTTTGTCAAAGATCAGTTGACCATACATATATAGCTTTATTTCTGGACTATCAGTTTTATTCCACTGATCTATGTGTCTTTCCTTGTGCCAGTACCACACTGTCTTTATTACCCTGGCTTTGTAGTAAGCATTGAAATCACAAAGTGTGAGTTTTCCTAATTCATTCTTTTTATGTTTGTTTTGGTATTCTGGGTCCCTTGAAATTCCATATGCATTTTAGAATCAGCTTGTCACCTGCAAAGAAGGAATCTGGGAATATGATAGAGATTTAATTGAATCTGTAGATCAATGTAAGGAGTATTGCCATCTTAACAATATTGTCTTCCAATCCATGAATGTGCAACGTTTTTCCGTTTATTTATATCTTCTTTAATTTCTTTCAACATTTTATAATTTTCAGAGTATAAGGTTTGCACTTCTTTTGTTACATTAATTCCTAACTAACTTATTCTTTTTGATGTTATAAATGGAACTGCTTTCTTAATTTCATTTTCAGATTGTTTGTTATAATTGTATAGAAATATAACAAAGTTTTATATGCTGATTTTGCATCCTGCAACTTTGCTGAATTTGTTTATTAGCTCTGCTTTTAGTGGATTCCTTCAGATTTTCTATGTAAAAGATACTGTTATCTAAAAATTAAGATGGTTTTACTTTTTCCTTTCTAATCTAGATGTTTTGTATTTCTTTTTTTAAAATCTAATTTCTTTGGCTAGAACCTCTAGTACAATGTCGAATCAAAGTTTTATTTTTATTATGATGTGTCTTTTGTGGATTTCTTTGGGTTTATCCTTCTCAGAGTTCATTGAGTATCCTGAGTGTGTAGAATAATGGTTTTTAAAATATTTGGGACGTTTGCAGCCATTATTTATTGGAATATATTTCTATTCCTATCTCTTTCTTTTTTCCTTTAATACTCTCATTTTGCATATGTTGGTGTGCTTAATGGTGTTTGATATTTTTCTGAGGCTCTTTTCATTTTCTTCATTCTTTTTTCTCTTTGTTCTTCTGACTGCATAATCTCTATTGATATATCTTCAAGTTCACAAATTATTTCTTCTGCCAATTCAAATTTACTGATCCCATAGTGTATTTTTCATTTCAGTTATTATACTTTTCAATACCAGAATTTCCATTTGGATCTCATTCATTTTATGTTTTTATTGCTAGTCTCTATTTGATGTGACATTATATTCATGCCTTCCTTTATTTCTTTAATTATGGTTTCATTTAAGTTTTTGAACATAATTAGGGGCTACTTTGTAGTCCTTAATCAAATTGGACATCTGGTCACTCACAGTTTCTGTTGCGCGTTTTTTGCTTGATTGATTCGTTTGTTGTTGTTGTGCTGTATATGGCTTATACTTTTGTGTTTCTTTGCATGTCTTGTAATTTTTGGCTTAAAACAAAAATTTTAGATAACATGTTGTAGCAACTCTGGGTAGCGGTTACTCCCTTCAGGGCTTATTGTTTGCTTGTTTACTTGTTTAATTACTGGATGAATTATTTCAGTAAAGTGAAGTGTATTTACCCCCGATGGTGCTTTTCAGGGAGTGTAGCCTTAGATATGCCCACAGTCATGCTGGCATGACAATGGTTTTGGCAGGGTTCTCTTTTACTGTCTCTTTCCCTGACCCCATCCAGCAGTTAAGTTTTACTGCTTGCTGGTGGATGAATCTATTGTTTCAAACAATGCCCTGGGATAGAAATTGCTTCACCCCATGAATCCAAACAAATTTGGGTTGCTTTGAAGGTATAGTTCCCAAAGTTACTGTTTGAAATTCATTATGACCTCAGGAAGGCTCTTTCCAACTTTCTCTTTCCCTATTTCTTTCTGGCAAACTATGCAGCCTACAGTTTAGCCTGTATCCTCAATGAATCTATCAATCTCCTCCCAGTCACCTTCGCCACAAGTTTCACTACTTTTGAGAGCTCCTTTAGGCTTGAACTTCTCCACACTCTGTTACAAATAAAGTCAGCTCCTTTGATGAGGAACTGGAGCTCTCTAATCTATGGCTTGCTTCTCTCTGCAGGCTAAATCTCTGAGCCAGGGTTCTGGACCTGGGTTTGGGACTAATGATGTATTTCTCTCTGAGTGACAACCCCACTTTAGGAGCTGAGCTCTTGGTGATGGGTGCAGTAGCTCCAGGTCTCCTCTGCTTGCCTGTCACAGCATAGAACCCCTGCCCCATGAGCCAGGTTAAAGGCAGTCAGGGCCCTAGTATTCTCAGTGGCAACACACAAACTAGAGACTCCATTCCACAAGTAGGAGCTGGGCAGAAGAAGGGAGCCCCTACGTCTTGCCTGCACTTGCCCAGAACCTAGCCTCAGCAACAGAGATGGGGGCAGGGGAGCATTCTGATGTTGTACCTCTCTCAGTAAAATAGTCCTCAACTGGGAGATGGGAGAAAAGCCCTGTACTGTAAAGTGGAGTTTTTGTCTTACTGAGCTGGGAGAAAGGAGGGAGGGTAGAGATCTGGGTTCAAATATCACAGACTCTTACAATTCTTTCTGGGTTTTAGTAGATTCTCTTGAATAAATGTTTCTTCATTTGCATTATACCCTGAAGGCTATTTCCAAAGACTTTAAATGCTTGTTTGTTTTTTATAATTTTCAGCAGTTTCACTGGGGAGCAGGTGTATACAGAGCACCTCATACATCACAAACCAACAGAGTTTATTCCAGGAATATAAGAAAGAGTCAATGTTTTTAAAAATCCATTAACATAATGCTTCATATTAATATATCTTTAAAATTATATCTTCATAGATGTTAAAAAGGCATCTAACAATGAAACCGCCCTTTATAAAATTAATGAAAGGCCACAAGGTGGGAACTATCACAGGGGCCTGGACTCCGCAAAGGTATAAGCATAGTTAAAATATGTATATAACCAGCCATCGTCCCCTAGCTTGCTTTCCTGTAACTGCTACTCAAGAGTTACATAGTCGATGGTCATGAAGATTCTTAACTTTCTTAGTTACTCCCATAGATAACATCACCCTTGTGAAACTTAAGGCTAGTTTTTGAGAAGGCCCTGCATTCCAGTGGATCAGCTGACCCACCCAGACCAGTGGCCCATATCAAGGAACTAACTCAACTTGTCTTATGACCCCCATCCAGGAACTGACTCAGCACAAGAAGACAATTTCCATACCTCTATGGTTCTATCCTGAACCCAGCCAATCAGCAGATCAAATTGCCTAGCCTTTGCCCACCAAATTGTCTTTAAAAACTGTTTCTCCCAAATTCTCAGGGAGATAGATTTGAGAACTTTCCCCTGTTGCCTCACATGGTGCCTGTGATATTAAACTCTTTCCTTGCTGTAACCCCTGCTCTCTCAGTGTATTGGCTTTCTCTTGGGCAGCAGGCAATGAACCCTGGTAAGTCTGTAACAACAATAGTCAAAACCCATTTCTATAGAAAACATTTAATAAAATAGGTACTGGTCCTTCCTTATCATGATAAAATAAAAGTGAACAAAGCCAGCATCTTACTTAATAGGGAGTCATTGGAGGCATTCCCATTACTGTTAGAAAAGGATCTCACTATTTCCACTATTCTTAACATTGTATTGGAGGTATGAGCCAATGCCATTAGACAAAAGGAAACTACTGGAGGCAAAAGAGTTTAGGAAGAAAAATGCAACACTCTTTGTAAATAATATGAGAGTATAATTGGAATAAAAAATGCATCAATAACAATGAACTTTACTGATGAGGCTATGAATAATAAGGTGGGAGGATAAAATGTACAACCACTATGAGAAGAAATATGAAAATGTTACATAAAATTACCGAATGCATTTACCTTTTGACCAAGCAATTCTATATTAGAGAATCTACTCAAAAGTTGTACCTTTATAAACACACACACACACACACACACACACACACACAAGATTATCCACTGCAGCTTTATTTGAGAGAGAAAACATTTTGAATCAACCCAAATGTCTTTCGATAGAAGCTATATAAACTATTTCACAGCCAAAAATGGAGTGCTGGCCCTGCACAGTGGCTCACACCTGTAATTCAAGCATTTTGGGAGGCCAAGGTGGGAGGATCAATTGAGGCCAGGAGTTCCAGGCTGCAGTGAGCTTTAATTGTGCCACTGCACTCCAGCCTGGGTGACAGAATGAGACCCTGTTTCAAAAAAATGGAGTGCTATACAACTTTAAAAGATAATGAGAAAGATCTCTATGAATTGAAGTAGAGTAACCTCCAGGATATACTGTGAAGAAGAAAATGCAAGGTACATAATAGCATGTATAGTAGACTACCATAAATGTAAGAAAGTAAAGGAAATAAAAATACATATGCAAAAATAGGCACTGGAAAGGTAAACCAGTAAACTAAAAAGGCAGATTTCTCTGGCATTTTCTTGTGTATGTTTTGACATGTGAACTGTGTAAATGTTTTACTGTATTCAAAAATAAAATAAAAGAAAACCCTAAAATGGAAAGAAATGATCATAATCGTATGTCAAAAATGGTTTTTTTTTTAAAAAAAAGGAGGTCAGGAGCAGTGGCGCACACCTGTAATTGCAGCACTTTGGGAGGCTGAAGAGGGAGAATCGCTTGAGGCCAGGAGTTGGAGACCAGCCTGAGCAACATAGCAAGACCCTATCTCTACAAAAAATAGAAAAATTACCTGGGCATCATGGCATATCTGTAGTACCAGCTATTCAGGAAGCTGAGGCAGGAGGATCACTTGAGCCCAGGAGTTTGAGGCTGCAGTGAGCTATGATGACATCATGGCACTTTAGCCCAGGCAACAGAGCAAGACCCTGTCTCAAAAAAAAAAAAAAAATAATGACAGAGAAAATTATTTCAAGTGGTTGTAGAACATAGTACTCTGATTGTATATCCTTATTGGTACATATAGTAAGAACAAAAAGAATTGCAAAGAAATTACGATAATCTTTACTCAGTTAGTAGTAATATTGGTATAGTAATTTTGAAACATAAGTTAGTGTTATTAGAAACCGTATTTTTAGTGTAAGAGAAAAGAAAATAAAAAATAAAAGAAATAGCTACATGCAGAAGACTGAAACTAGACCCCTACCTCTCACCTCTCACAAAAATCAATTCAAGGTGGATAACAGACTTAAACCTAAGGCACGAAACCTTAAGAATTCTAAAGGAAGATGTTGGGAAGACCCTTTCAGACATCGGCCTAGGTAAGGAATTCTTGAAGAAGACCCCCAAAGCAATCGCCGCAGCAACAAAAATAAATAAGTGGGATCTAATCAAATTAAAAAGCTTCTGCACTGCTAAGGAAACTATCATTAGAGTGAATAGACAGCCCACAGAATGGGAAAAAATATTTGCTCTCTACACATCTGATAAAGGGCTGATAACCAGAATCTATCTAGAACTCAAAAAAATCAACAAGAAAAAATCAAACAACCCCATCAACAAATGGGCAAGCGAAATGAACAGAAACTTTTCAAAAGAAGACAGAATAATGGCCAGCAAACATATAAAAAAATGCTCAACATCTCTAATCATTAGAGAAATGCAAATCAAAACCACAATGAGGTATCACCTAACCCCAGTGAGATTGGCCTCTATGAAAAAAACACAAAACAACAAATGTTGGCGAGGATGTGGAGAGACAGGAACACTTCTACACTGCTGGTGGGACTGTAAGTTAGTGCAGCCTCTGTGGAAAAGAATTTGGAGATACCTCAGAGGGCTAAAAATAGAAATACCATTCGATCCAGCAATAGCACTATTAGGCATCTACCCAAAAGAGCACAAAACATTCTACGATAAGGACATCTGCACCCGAATGTTTATGGCAGCACAATTCACTATTGCAAGAATGTGGAAACAACCCAAGTGCCCGTCAATCCCATGAGTGGATTATCAAAATTTGGTATATGTTTACAATGGAATATTACTCAATCATAAGAAATGACAGTGATCTAGCACCTCTTACACTTTCCTGGATTAAACTTAAGCCCATTATCCAAAGTGGAGCACCACAAGAGCAGCAGAACGGGACCCATTTGTACTCACCATCAAATTGGTATTAACTAATCAACACATAAATGCACATATCAGAACAACATCTAGTGGATGCTAGGGAAGGGGGAGGGCGGTGGGAGGAGGGGGGAAGAGGGAGGAGGGGAGGGGTATTTGTATACACAAGGAGGGCAATGCGCACTACCCGAAGGATGGACATATTTGAAACATGGACTTCGGTGGGGGGGGAACCAAGGGCAACACACGTAACATAAACATATGTACACCCATAATTTGCTGAAATAAAAAAAAAAAGAAATTAAGTAAGAATTTTGTATTGTTCAATTTGAATTGGAAATTTCAATGTGAACTTGTGAAAGTAGGCCACTCAAAGGGCCAAGAAGCAATCACACACCCAGTAGCAATGAACATTTTTAGCTCTCAGATCTTGGTTTCCTCCCTAACACAAATCGGAGCTTCTTGTGTAAATGGTTAATTTCAGGTCTGTAGCAGGGAAAATATAAGTTGAGTCTAGTTCATCGTTTGCCAGAAAGTAAGGAAATGCCCAAAACTAATGGAAGTGTGCCAAAAGAATCCAGGGCAAACAAGCTTGAAAAGGTTCTCAGTAGCCAAATTTGGAAGACTTTGAGCATCAAAAATGGTAAGTGATGGTAACACAATGAATAAATAAAAGTCCATGAATCCATGTAGCTGACCTTAGCTGTTTGTGCCCTACTCACATGCTCTTATCAGTGGACTAACAACTGCCAACATCTGTGTTTTTTTTTTGCCTGTGGACTTTCTCTGGATGTTGAAGCACTTTTTCCTATACACATGGTCAGTTGATAATACTAGGGAATTAACACTCCCCAGGAACAGTCTTGAAAGAACAACTGACAAAAGCTGGTGAATAAATACCCCTCAAATGAGATACCTTTTCAGTACGTGTACTGCATGGCTTTCTGAGTACTGCAAAGCTCTAGTTAATTGCAGTGGTGAACCATTAAGTAATACTCCCTGATTATCTTCTTTCTCTTCCCTGTCTCATTTCCCTACTCCTCTACCAGTGTTTTGGGAATCACCTCCCAAACAACTACCTGCACTTGAGTCCTGTTTCAGGGACTGTTTCTGGGGAAACTAATACTAAGATAACCCATAATAATACTCAAAAGAAGAAACAGGAAGAAAAACTCACTCATTTGCCATCATTGGAGACAACCTAGTCTGAAAATTTCTAATTAAAGGGAAAGAATGAATTAATCACCCTAGAGGAGGAACTGGAGTTCATTCCTGTTTGATCAGTGAATGCTCTTCTTTGCAGCAGAATGGCAACTAATAAATGTAGAATAATTGACGGAATTAGAAAATTGCTATTTTATAACCACTAACGATATCATTGATTCAGCCATCAATGTGTGTTAAAACCATTAGGTAAAATGGTGACGGGAGAGAGGAAAATTTTCAGTTTTCAGGAAACACATATTCGAAAGGTAGATGTTAAATGAAAACATGAGGAAAAATTATGAGAAATCCAGATTATGAGATATGCCACTAGTCAATTGGCCTGATCACTTCAAAAAGTCAATATCATAGGAAAAAATCGTAGAGGTAACTGTTCTAGAATGAAAGAGTTTAAAGAATAAAACCAAATGTAGCCCAGCGGTGGCTCATGCCCATAATCCTAGCACTTTGGGAGGCTGAGTCGGGAGGATTGTTTGAGGACAGGAGTTCAAGACCAGCCTGAGCAAGAACAAGACCCCATCTCCACAAAAACTGAAAAAATAGAAAAATTAGCTGGGCTTCATGGTGAGTGCCTGTAGTCCCAGCTATTTGGGAGGCTGAGGTAGGAGGATCGCTTGAGCCCAGGAGTTTGAGGTTGCTGTGAGCTATGATGACGCCACTGCACTCTAGCCAGGGTGACAAAGCAAGACCCCGTCACAAAAAAGAAAGAAAGAAAAAAAAAAGCAAATGTAATGTGTGAACCTTGATTGGATTCTGTGTAGAAAAGTTAGTTATAGGAAGACATTTTGGGGAAAACTGCCTCTTCTATATGGACAGAGTATAACATGAGGTAAGGGAATTGTTAATTTTCCTAGGTGCAGCAATGAATGAACACCTTATTCTCAGGAGATATATGTGGTGAAGAGTCATGATGATGCCTGCAACAACTTAACTTAGGTTTAAATGTTTCACGTGTGTGTGCGGGTGTGTGTGTGTGTATGTGTGTGTGTGTGGAGAGAAAGAGAGAGAGAGAGAGAGAGAGAGAGAGAGAGAGAGAGAGAGAGAGAGAGGTGGTAATACATGAAAGAAAAGAGAGAGAGAATAAATAGGCAAAATATTAACAATTGTTGGAACTCAGTACTAGATACATGGATGTTCATTGTACCATTCTTTCAACTTTCTCTGTGTTAGAAAATATTCTATAAAAATTGAAAAAATATACATCTGAGGTAAATATGGCAAGATATCAATATTTTTAAAACAGATGATGGGGACATGCTTGTTTATTATGTTACTGTCCATATTTCTTTTATGTTTGAAATGTTTCTTAATATAAGTTAATAAATACATAACTAAAACAAAACATAGCACTAAAGAAATGAGTTGGAGCCTATCTATGAGTTGTGGAAAGGGGAGAAGGCATTTTAGGTAGAAGAACGGAATGTGCAAAGGCTTACAATATATAAGAGCATGTTTTCCTTATTCATATGGCCACCCTGATTTTGGAGGAAGAGTCTGAAGGAATTGACTGGCAGAGGGACCATGATCAGCCTTGGAGGATAGGTAAAAGAACTCAGAATATAAGGTGAAGAAGATGAAGCATTAGAAAAGCCCATAAACTGGAGAGAAACATAAATTAGAGAGGCATACGTTAGAATAAAAAGTCAGGAGTTTTTGGCAACAGTCCAGGCGAGTGGTGACTCAGATCTAAACCTTGCCTGGGCTAATGGAAATGGAGAAGATTTTGAAGAAAAATAAGATTATTATGTTTTTAAGAATTTCCCTTCCAACACACTATAGCTTATAATACTTTCTAGTTAGAGGAATCCACAGAAAATGAATTAACACTAATGAGCAACTTCTGCTTTCTAAATTCACTAAGATGTGCACCGTCTGTGGGATGGACACGCTTGAAGCTCTGACTCGAGTGGGGTAAAGACAATATATGTAACCTAAACATTTGTACCCCCATACTATGCTGAAATAAAAAAAATCCGAAAAAAAATAAATTCACTAAGATGGACATACAACTTTATAGCAAATGCATATTTATAGAACGTGTGTGGGAGATATTTTGTCTGATAAAAAAGGAGAATTTGAGCCAAGGGGAGATATTTTCAGCTGTGGTGGTTTATTTATTGAGATGTCTGTTTTCCAAAACCAGACATATTCTAAAATGTTATCAAAATGGAAGGAATGCCTGTAAAACTATACCCCAATTATATTCTCTCAGAATTTAGTCACCTTCTGTCAGCTAATAACTACATGTCTGTCCCTTGGTTTATCATTTTAGCACTACTTTGTTCAGAAAAAAAAATAAAGAGGGTTGGGGTTGGAAAAAAGCTACTGCTATCTTATATGAGACCTTTGTGTGAATTAGAAAAAGGTTCTCATCCCTCAATATTTTTTTCAGTTTTATTGACATATAATTGACAGATAAAGTTGTACATATTTAACGTATACAACTTGAGGTTTTGATATACATATACATTGTGAAATAATCACAGTGAAGCTAATATACATATCCAATACCTTACATAGTTACCATTTCTTTCTTTTTCTGTGTGTGTGTGTGGTGATAACTCTACACTTAAGATCTACCCTCTTAGCAACTTCCAAGTGTACAACACAGTATAGTTAACTATGGTCACCAGACTGTACGTTAGATCTCTAGAACTTTTCCATCTTGCAAAACTAAAAATTTTACCCTTGGACCAACACCTCCTCATATAATTTCTTAAATGAATATTAATATATTGTAGCAGACAGACTTTAAGGCAGTCTTATAATCCCTACCTCCTGGAGTTCACACCTTTGTATCGTTCCCTCTGCTTGAGTGTGGTGGGGCCTGTGACTTGCTTCTAACCAAAAGAACATGGCAAAGGTGATGGGATGCCACTCCTGTGATCACATGAAAACATAAAACTCCATCTTGCTAGCAGAATTACTTTCTTTTTTCTTTGCTGGCTTTGGGGAGGCAAGCCACCTTGTTGTAAGAGGGCCTATGGAAAGGGCCATGTGGCAAGGAACCTTAGAAGCCTCTAGAAGCTGGAGGTGGCCTCCAGCCAATAGCTAGCAAGAAGCCAGAGTCCTCAGTCTGACAAGCACGAGGAAATGGATTCTGCCAATGACCACAAGAACTTGGTAGCAGATCCCTTGTCAGTCAAGCCTCTAGATGAGAATTCAGCTCTGTGCGACACCTGGATTGCAGCCTGGCAGAGGACCCAGCTAAGCCATGCCCAGACTCCTCACCCACAAAGACTGTGAGATAATAAATATGTGTTATTGTAAGCCACTACATTTGTGGTAACTTGTCATGCAGCAGTAGAAAACTAATATATATATCAATGTGCAATCTCAGTAATCATACGCCACGACCAGCTGTTAATCCTTCCAGCCACATTAGGTGACCATATCTGTCTCTAAACTCCCTCTTCCTCTCCCTTACAAGGATACATGTGATTGCATTTAGGCCCCACCAGGATAATTCATGATAAACTCTGAGTCTCAAGAGCCTTAACTCAATCACATCTTTTGCCACATAAGGTAATATTCACTTTTTGCTATATAAGGTAATATTCATGGGTTCTGGGGATTAGGAAGTGACTATATCTTGGTGGAGGTGTCATTTCTCAGCCTACCACAGTGACCCTAGAAGTGGCTGGTGTGTAAAGGACAGGGAGGGACAGGAAAGGGAGAAAAGGAAGCAAGGGAACACCATCTCTAGGGCTTCAGCAATAGCATCCAGTGATTCTATAAGTTAAACTGCTTTATAAACTGTTGGCTAGAACATATACATCCCACCAAAATCTGGACAAAGCCTGCTCAATGCTCATTTGATCTTTAGTCTAATGCTTTTCCAACTGAGCTATTTCAGCTGCTGCTACAAATGTACCAAATTAGAGTCTGAAGATCTTCCCAGAGCCTGAGGGTGGCAGCCGCTTATGCGCACGCGCACACACACACACACACACACACACACACACACACACACACACACACTCAACCTACACTCCTGTGCACCTACCTCATGCCCAGCACATAAAGCAGAAGTACACACACTCCGTCCTCAGATGAGGTGACCATGACAAGTTCAGAATAAGGGGGAATGCTGGAATCCAGTCACTCAAAGTACAATCAGGAGGAGGCCCAGCCATGTACACACGTGTGTATCCAAGTTAATGTGAGAGTGCAAGCTCTGCTGAGGTGAGCATGACCAAGTGTTCAAGTGAAGGTTTATGGTGTAGAGGGCTCTCTCTTGCTGCCCCAGGACTCAGCCAAGAGGCCTGGAATGTCTATGCTTACCTGCAGCGCTACCATATAAGTTAGTTCTGGATATGTCCCTAATGTGAATGGCGCCCCCTTCAGATATAGTAACCTTGTACAGTGCACATTCTAAACAACCTAACATGGAGACTGAGAGGAGGAAGGTGTAATGAGGAACAGTGCCCATTCTAGAACCCTGAAATCACATTGCAAAACCAAATCTCAAGATTTGGTTCAGAAGGCTGCCTCAAAGGAGATAAACATCTAAAAATTGTAACTTCGATATGTGAATACCTATCCTATTTTAAAACATTCCATAATTGCTAGCAATGCTGGACATATGGCTATGGTCACATCTTTTCAATGGTGTTTTGCTGATCTTTCATTGCCTACCTAGGAGCAGCAAGCTTCATCACACTTTATGTGTTTGTGAGAAGATGATTTTAAATATCACACTTCAGTAAATGGAAGACCCTTAGACATGCATTTGTAAGTGGTGGTGTGAGTCAATCACCCACTTTGGCTAAGCTTAAAAAGTGCCCTGTTGCTTTTACATTACATATATGGTGCTCAACAACAGCCATGTCAGTGGAAAATACTCATTATGTTTAGTTGAGTTGAGTTGTTCTTCAGCTCAACAATCCTCAGTATTTCAGACAGGAATATTTTGGTTTCCTTTATGCACAGAAAATTCCCAAATGACTTCACTAGTAAATTTCACCAAATATTTAATGAAAATAGAATGCCAATCTGTCAAACACTATATAACATATAGAGAAAAGTGGAACATACTCTAACTCATTTTAGAGATCAGCATAATCATGTATAGTAAAGATCTAACAAGGATACAACAAGAAATATTTCAGGTCAATGCTATTGAAGAATATACATGCAAAATCCCAAATTATATAATAACTATTCAAATCTAGCAATATATAAAATATATGCTATACCTGAACCAAGTTGGGTTTATTGCAGAACGGCAAGTTTGGTTTAACAATAGAGAGTTGAGCAATGTAATTTACCACAACAGAATTAAGAACAAACGTCATATGATCATCTCCATAGATGCTGGAAAAATTTTCATAAAATTCTATATCCATATATAAATAAATTAGTAATAAAAGGGAACTTCCTTAAACTGATAAAATTATTTACAGAAAAAGTCTGCAACAAAAATCATACTTAATCATGAAATGCTGGAAGCTTGTACTTAGACAAGTTTGCCTATTATTACCTCTTCTATTCATCATTGTACTGGAGGAGGAGCTTGACAGAGCAATAAGGTAAGAGAGAAACTTGGAACTGATACAGAGGAGAATAAAAAGAACTGAACTCTACAAGTTTACTTGGGCCTACTTTATTTTGGGTAGGGTGTGGCTAGGACTGTAGAGGACACTTTGTCTGGGAACCGTTTCTTGTTGTTTTTCTCAAAATATCCCTGGGGCTTGAACGCAACTCCAGGGCGCCCTTATCTGAAAACAGTAAGGGCTAGAGAGTTCAGGATGAAAACATCAGCTCACCGGAGACGAAACAACAAGGAACAGGGACGTGTTGAGTCGGGACAGTGTGGGAACAAAGAAATTGCAGTGGGACAGTTGCAAAACAGGCTGTGTTAAAAATAAACCACTGCAGTAGGAAAAGCGGCTGCAGTCCTGTACCGTCTTTGTGTGTGTCTGTGTCTCTCTGTCTCTGTATTCATTCCTCGGCCCCAAGAAAAGGGCCACATCAAGGAGTAATTTGTTCTCAGTTTGATATATCTTTCTATAACCTTTTCTGTCTCCTAAAGTTAGCTCTATGCAAGTGAAATGGCATATCTAGGAAAAATATAAGATATGGTTAATGGCCATTTGAATTGACTTCTGCAGGGAGGAGACATTTAGAATTAGCCTCATTCTAGTCAGATGGGGATTTCTGAGGCCTGGAAAACCCATACTTGTGCCCTATCGAGGCTAATATTGCTAGAATATCTTATTTTGATCTTACTATGGCAGAGAACAGTTGGAGTACTGAAAGAATGTGACTTTGCAAGACATTTTCTCTGTGGCTATTTTTTAGAAGGAAATCCACAAGTACTGACATATGTTTGGGTACTTGAAGACTAATTGATCAGTATTGTAACTCACCTACTCTTAAAGAAAATGACATCCATCTGGCTATCATACACATATGAAAATGTCCAAGCCTGATGCTAATGGATGAGTAAGCTTAGCTTCAACAACTGGGATGATAATAAAACAATTTATTTTAAGACTTGCTATTACTAGACAAGTTCAAACAGCAAGGATGATCATGCTAGAGTCAATAAAGATCTTTTCATGATAGACTCACAGGCCATGCAGATATGAAGGAAGCAATAGATATAATCTACATAGACATCAGTGTAGCTTTGATTATATCAAAATGATATTCTCCTCCAAAAGAGAGGAAGATTTCTCTACAATGCTTAGGTATCTACTGGGAGGATAATAGGAAGGAAAAGATCATTGAATGAGGGAGTCATGGGATATGTGAAAAGTGTAAAATAAATTATGATTTGTTGAAGTCAGGATGACTGTACTTAGCAGTGGGCTCATAGGTCCCTAAGTGAATTTAGGATGTTTCCATAGATTAAGTGGAATTAAGGCTCTCAATATGACAGCCTGAAAATTAATGAATGTTGTCAACCACCACAGGAGTTTGGAAACAGATTCTTCCCCAGTGGAGCCTCAGATGACACCTGAATTCTGCACAGCACCTTGATTGCAGCCTTGCAGAGGGTCCAGATAACCCATGCCCAGTCCCTTGACCCACATCGACTGTGAAATAACAAATATGTGTTATTTTAAGCCACTATGTTTGTGGTAATATTGTCATGCAACAACAGATAACTAAGATAATGTGTTTGTGTCACCTTTATTACTGAAGGAAATTATCACTAAATATAGAATTCTAGGATGGTACATTTGCTTTCAACATTTTAAAGATGTCATTCCACAGTGTTGGGCTTATAATGCTTTTGTTGAGACATCAGTTGTCATTCTATTTGTTGATTCTTTGAAAGTAATTGATATTTTTATATTAGCTGCTTTTAAAATTCTTTCTTTGTGGTTTTTAGTAATTTTATCTATGATGTGCGTAAGTACTAATTTCATTTTATACATCTTGTTTGGAATCAATATGGGTTCTTGATATCTTTTATCTGTTTTAAAATGGTCTTGTCATTTTTTTTCAACTGTTGCTCTGCTCC
>NW_012143634.1:3902159-3904538 GCF_000956105.1 Propithecus coquereli | reverse complement strand
CTAATGTCCCAGGGAAAAAGTGGCCCCAAACTCTGGCTCACTCCCTGGGTATCTATCTGCCTTTGGTCCCTGGCCCAATAATTCTTCACTCTATTTTTCTATTTTTAGTTACACAATGTGCCACTTTCCAGAATATTATTTTAATATGCTGGTTTATACGTGTATATGTATGTGTGTGTATATTTATCCACATATGTGTGTGTGTGTGTGTGTATATATCAGCTTTTTTTTAGTTGTCTTCAGCGTGAATACTAGTCTTAATTAACTAGTCCATCCTTACCAGAAATGGAAGTTCTGTACCCAGAATCATCATAATTGTCACCTCAATTCACCTATGACCTCCTTACTCCAAGTCTCTTTCCTCTTAACTTGCATCACTACTTAGATTGTGTCCCTTGTACTCCATCCTCATCTTGCTTCCAAATCTACCAGAGCCTCTGTAAAATACAGGAGAGTTGTGAGTATCATCCACAGCACAGCTCATGTATTTATTTACACTGAAGATCTCAATTCTAAACTCCAATGAAGAAAACCTTAATTTTCTATTGACTGACTCCACATACGGATTTTATCAATTGTCCAATTTAGCTAGCACTCAGAGACAGAACTTAGGCAGAACTAATCTAGTTCTATTTTTATTTTTTTCTGTGAAATGGCAGGCATATATCCAGCTCTCTGTCAAGCGAGGAAGTAGATGTGAAAATGTCTTTAAAACTACAATGTTCTATGCAGACATGAGGTTATATATGCAATTCTACACCTTCTACATTGACCACTTTTGCCTATCTCCTCTTTCACTACTCAAACAGTAGTATGCAACATCTAGTCTTTTCTTCAATCATTAGAAACATTTTTTAAAGATACTTAACCCTAGACAAATAATTTAGCACATTTATTACTCCACCCTTTACCTCCCCAAATCATCTTACTCCTTTAACTTTTAAAAAGTGATATTTTTACTATTATAATCATCATTTCCTCAGGATTATTTTAGCTATGTCGAGGCAGGGAAAAGTGGGCCAAGCACAAGGTAAGGAGTTCATCTATCTACCGGCTAAATTCAAAGAACTATAATTTAATAAATTTGTTTTTATTATCAACAATATGGATTCATATATGGTTCATATCATAAGCAAAAGAAGTTTTAAAGTCTCTCAAGTATGATTTTGGAATAATTTTTAAGAGAATGGTATTTTTTTCTTCATAAATACCTTTCAAAATCAATAGGTATTGACCTTACTCATTTTAATAGCTGCATAGTATGAATATATTACAATTTGTTCAATTATTTCCCCAATGATGTATATTCCTATCATGTACAGATTTCTTTGCCACTAAGAGCAGTGGTGCAACAAATATTGTTGAATGTATGCCCATTTGTTCAAAAGAATCAATTTCCAGATAGTATAGGAGTGTTCTTCAGTCAAAGCTATCAAGTAACTGACCACCTCTGGTAGAACTTCAAACACACTCTCAACTCAAGCTTGAATACACTATTTAGTCCTGCACCACTCTGATCATAGGCAAACTCACATCAGCAAACTCATCCATTACATAACCCTGTTGTCCTTGCCTCTCACTGATGCTCATCTTTAAAATAATAAAAACAACAGAACCCACATTGTTTTTAATCAAAAACTCTAAAATGATTCCACAGGATACCAGCAGCATAAACACTGACCTTTGTTGTCACTCTCATCTCATTTTCAACTCAGGTGGAAAATTTAGACAGGGTCATAGCAACTGTGATAATAGTCTCTGCCTGCACTGCCAAGGTTTAATTTCTCCTGGCCTGCTGCTGATTTACTAGCCCTGTCAATTCCCGAGTGATGTGATACTTTCATTTGTTCATACTTGTTGGCTTTTCTTAAGCAGTGAGTTTATCCAGCCACAAACCAGTTATTGCTTGGCTCTGGATCTCCTGTCTGGTACTTTCCATCCCCTTTCCTCCCTTCCCTCTATGCCCTCAATTCCAATGCATCTCCCTTATCATGGTAATATTCTTATTGGAAGGGTTGTAATTTTCTTTCTTTCCAAGAAGTTGGTTCCATGATCTATGCCATCAGCGAATGCCATTTACGTGCTCCTCTGGCTTGTTTTCCATCACCATTAAATTGTTTCTAGTGAGTGAACACTGAACTGCTAAGATAATACCAGTAGTATGTCTGGGCCTTACACATTACCTTTGATCTGGGTCTTCAAATTGTGTGGGAAACCAATATTTTAGTATCCATGTCACTGAAGGGGCCCAGAGTATGACACTGTGGTATAAAAAAATATTTAGAGGGCCGGGCGCGGTGGCTCACGCCTGTAATCCTAGCACTCTGGGAGGCCGAGGCGGGCGGATTATTTGAGCTCAGGAGTTCGAGACCAGCCTGA
>NW_012143634.1:3898096-3900594 GCF_000956105.1 Propithecus coquereli | reverse complement strand
TTTGTAGAAAATTCTATTCAATTCCACATTTAGAAAGGGTCTATCATGAGGGCTTGACCCAGACTAGAAACTAACCAATATGAACAAAGATAATTCTTACTGCTTCTTAACTCAGCCCCTTGCAGTGGTCATGGAGGTACAGCATCCAGATCTCTCTTCAAGAGACCCTGTTCAGGGGAGGGACATAGCTCACTCACAACCTCCAGCTGAGGCACCTTCAGATTCACTGTGGCATCCATGCCAGGCTGTGCTTACCCCAGGCCAACGACAGAGTAGGGCGGTGACTAGAGCTGAGCTATTCCTGCCTGACATGGGACCTCTCTGATGGGCAGTCTGTGCTCTGGGCTCCCCATTGGCCTGAAGTAGGTTTCCTCAGAGCTGTACTGCCATCTGAGGCCTTCCCTACACACCCCTCCTTCCTTCCTCTCTCCCTTCGCAGAGGTGACCCCTGCCTTCCAGTCTAAAGGCTCTCCCTGCCTACTCCTGCTTACTCTCCCTTTATCAATCAAAGGGGTCTCTCTCAATAAGTCTCCTTTGTATATAATCCCATCTTCTAGGAGGACCTGAACTGACTCAGCCCACAACTACCACGAATCCTGAAGTATATTGGCCCATTTTTGCACAGCATCACATATGGCATAGGCCAATACATCATAGATCCAGATACTATAAAAATTCCATAGAGTAATAATATCTATCATCCATTCATTAATTTCCATGTGCTAGACACTGCATTAAATTATTTTTGTAAGTAATTTCAGTTAAGCCTCACAGCAACTACATAAGATAGGTAACATTATCTCAATTTTATAGTGATATGCCCAAAGACACATTGCTACTTACATTTAAGAAAACAATCAACTGAGATTTAAATCCAATTCAATCAAATTTCAAAACATGTGGTCTTCCCTACACTATACTGCCTTCCATCAGTAATAGTAATAATGACTCTAAATGTTAGCTAGTATTATATACCAGGCACAGGGCTACACACTTTACATCTGTTACCTCATACAATACTCAAAACAACCTCATGAAGGAGGGGTTATTATTATTATTTCCTATTTCACAGATCAGGAAACTGAAGAGATTAAGAAATAAGTAGCCTATCACAGAGTATTGTTTCCTGGGACAATTAAACTAAAGGGGTTGTTTCACTATAGTAAATAATATGATAGAAGTAGATTAACATTTTACTGAATCATGATTTGGTTAATGGCAGTGTCATTTCGATGTTTTCTCCCATTTTCTGGCCTCAGTACTTAAATTTTAAACATTCCGTGTCCCTCTCTTAGCTCTCTCGGCCTTCTGTGTTGAACTTTCAACATTGTAGGTCAAAAGAACCTCTGTTCCATGTTTAGCCAATGTTTCTCTCTAGCTCCAGGACACTTTATAAATAATAGGTTAATTCTGAAGAATTGTTCACCAGCAAATGAATATGGTTTCCTGGAGAACACAACTCAGACTTTGTTAACACAGGTATGGTCTACACAGAGTTTATTTTGCTTTTTGTATAGTTTGGAAGCTATTCTCTTATTTTCCTTTCTGAGCTGCAGATTAATTATAAAGAATGTACTACTATATAATGGTTAATACATACTTTTTCCTTAGAAATGTGCTGCCATTTCTTTTTCTTCTCTCTGATGTGATCACCACCCACACCCACCCACTAGTAAGATTAAATATTCTTTAACAAGAAAATAATAAAAGTTGAATAAATGCCCTCCAGCATCAAAAATTACAGCAAAAGCAGTAGGAACAAAATTCTCTGACTTCAGCTTTTGTCAGTACATTTAAGACACAGAAGGAGGGCCACCATTGTTCCTCCAAGAGATTTCTGGATGCTTTCTGTAAATCCAGGGCCCTACCCAAAGAGTGCCAGTGGGTTCATAAATGTGGAAGGGGTGGGGAAAATGAACAAAAGTATATTTCAAGATTGAGTGAGGGTGGAGGTCTAGTCAAGCGTTCCTGAATCTCTGTTCATGAGCTACCATATTCCTGGTGGCTACAGAGCACCTCACATGCTGACGGCTCAACGTATCTCAAAACTACATACAGTATAGCAAAGTTCCAGACTAGAGTTTCACAGACACCACAGGATTCAGACAACCTGTAGAATCATGAGCTATGAAAATGATTGTTAAGCTACATGATACAGTCATCCATCAGTATCCATGAGGGATCAGTTCCAGGACCCCCTCTGATTCCAAAATTGAATGATGTTCAAGTCCCTGATATAAAATGGTGTAGTATTTGCGTACAACCTATGCACATCTTTCTGTACATATTTTTTGAGATAGGGTCTTGTTCTATTGCCTGGATTACAGTGCAGTGGCATCAGCATAGCTCATTATAACCTCAAACTCCTGGGCTCAAGTGATTCTTCTGCCTTAGCCTCCTGAGTAGCTGGAACTGTAGGTGCACACCAGCACACCTGGCTAATTTTTCTATTTTTTGTAAAGATGGGGTCTTCACTCTTGCTCAGGCTGGTCTCAACC
>NW_012143634.1:3897031-3898046 GCF_000956105.1 Propithecus coquereli | reverse complement strand
TAAAATAAAAAAAAATATTTAGAGCAAAAGGTATTTGAGTTCCTAAAATCCTTATCTGCCCAAAAGCAGGGCCTCCCAAAAGAACTCAAATGAACTCAACTGTCATAAATCCCCTCCCTGGGAACAACCAGGGAAGATTGACTCTTATTGCCAGAAACTAAGAATTGTCCAAAACACACCCAAACAGATATTGTCACAAAAGTATCGTATCTCTCATCTATTCCCCTAAGGGCTTATTTATATTTCGAAACAGTCATTTGTTTTCCCATAAGTGCACTTTATCCCCCCTTCCCCAATTAAGGTGGTACATAAGCCCAAATTCTAACTGTCCCTTTGAGTCACATTTCTTTGTGAAATCCCACACACACATGCATGTTGGTGATTAAAATCTACCTCTCCACTTGCTAATCTGTCTGTTGTCAATTTAATTCATAGGCCCCAGTAACTGAACCTAAGAGATCAGAGGAAAAAAATTTCCTCCCTGACATCACAAATGAAGGGGAAGAAAAAGGGGAAACATGGAAAAAGCAGTGGCTTCATAGCAGGGGAAATAAGAGGTAAAAGTAGATTTGCTATATCCCTCCCATCTACCTCTACTATTATATTTCTGAGATCCCTCTAAAACAGAAAATTTTAAGTAAATCGAAGTAGTGCAATTAGACAGGAAAAGATACCAGAATGAATTATTGAAACTTCATAACTGGAGATGTCACTCAAAAATCTACATTTTTGGCCAGGCATGGTGGCTCACGCCTGTAATCCTAGCACTCTGGGAGGCCGAGGCAGGAGGATCGCTTGAGGTCAGGAATTCAAGACCAGCCTGAGCAAGAGCAAGATCTCATCTCCACTAAAAATAGAAAGAAATTAGTCAGACAACTAAAATATATATAGAAAAAATTAGCCGGGCATGGTGGCGCATGTCTGTAGTCCCGGCTACCCGGGAGGCTGAGGCAGGAGGATCGCTTGAGCCCTGGAGTTTGAGGTTGCTGTGAGCTAGGCTGATGCCACGGCACTC
>NW_012143634.1:3873501-3892825 GCF_000956105.1 Propithecus coquereli | reverse complement strand
TATCTAAATATACATCATCATAAATTTTGTTTAATCTTCAATATGTATTTTGTCTTCAGTGTTTATTATATTTTGTATTTATGATTTTTAGAGACCACAGTGAACAGAAAGGGAGGCCAGTCACCTAACTAGGTGGGAGAACAATAAAGACAATATATGATTCATTAAAATATGAGTGCCCATGGCTTTTTCCCCACTCAGAAATCACTGCTTACATCAATTTGAAATTCATCATGCTATAATTTAAGCTAATTTCTTCTTATGCAGCCCTCACTGGAAATTGAGAAGGTTTAGTTTTCTTTGCTGTATTTTTAAAGATATTTTTAAATTTCCCCTTGATCTTTCCTTCGGTTGACTAAGAGGCTCAGACTCCCCAGCATGTTATCGTGTTTTATATATAACCTTTCAATCTCTGTGGAAACTTTCTCCAAGTTCTTCTTTCCTCTCATTATGGTTGTCTATAGTTGCCTAAAAAACCACCCCAAACATAGTGGCATTAAAACAGCAACAATCATTTCTTGGTATTATTTCTCGTAGATTAGGGGGTTGACAGGACTCAGCAAGCTGCTTTTATCTTGGGGGCCTCCTAAGTGGTTGCAGTCAGACAGAGGCTGAAGCTCTAGTTGCCATGAAGGTGTCCTTATCTGTGTGTCTGGTGGTTAATGTTGGTGGTCAACTAGGACCTCAGCTGGAGCTGTTGGCCAGAATACCCACATGTGACCTGTCCCTGGGGCCTGGGTTGGGTTTCAAGAGTGAGCTTCCCAAGAGAGACAGAGAGTCAGGCCAATGCTCTCTCATCTTTTATGATGTAGATTTGGTAGTCATGAAGTATCATTTTATTTATTGCATTTTATTTGTCAGAAACAAATCTCTATGGCCAGGCCATGTTCAAGGGAGGGGGAACTAGACTTCATCTCTTAATGGGAAGAGTGACAAAAACATTGCAACCATGTGTTAAGCAGGACACATCTCTTTAGTTGGGGAACATATTGTCCTCTCAGGGTATAGGAAGCAAGTGGGACTGGTTGGAAGGGGCTAAAGTTACAACTCAGGGAGTCTGTCAGAGATCTTAGGGTCATCTGTGGCCATGGCTAGAGGAAAGGTAAGAAGGAGCCCATAAATACCAGGTACAAGTCCAGAGCTGGGAGGGTCAGTACAAGTTGCTATAGTAAAAAGGTGACCCCAAATGGATCCCAGACCTGAGGGTAGAGGCTGTTTAATGTGAAGATGAGCTCTACATGGTAGGGAGAAGGAGCCTAGAAGAGCAGCAGTCAAAATTAAAGAGTACTCAGAACTGCCCCAATAAGCATGGGGTGAGTGTCATTTTCAGGACTACAATTGTCAGATCCCTCAGTCCTCGCTCAGGACACACAGGAAGCTTCCTGTCAGAACACCCCCACTGACTACCACCATCTCAGTGAGGAACACCATTGCCTGAGAGAAAGTGCAACCCACCCAGAAGGGATAAGGTTGCTCTTGGCTGGCTGTGTTTCTGAGAAATTGCCATAGGCAGTGGTGGGGTTGTTGAGTATGGCAGGCTCCTGCTTCTCTAGAGGAACAAACTGGGGTTCTGCTGAGATTCTTCTATTCATTCAGATAAAGAGAAGATGAGGTCAGGCAGGAGGTAGATGCAAGGAGACTGACTTGACCTGGGGATGCTCACTGCTGGGACTGTGGCATCTGCAGGCAGGCCTCTAAATTCCATGTGCACTCTAATAACAGAAATGAAACTTCATTGTGAATTCATATTTAGATTATAATCTCATGCCCAAACCTACACACACAGATACAAACACATACAAATACACACACACATACAAAAAACACCATTCTGCTAGTTCCCTTTCCTTTAATGGCAGCTCTGTCTGTGAAGTATATGCAGTTCTTATAAGAACTGGTGCCGGTTGGGTGTGGTGGCTCACGCCTGTAATCCTAGCACTCTGGGAGGCGGAGGCGGGAGGATCGCTCTAGGTCAGGAGTTGGAGACCAGCCTGAGCAAGAGCGAGACCCCGTCTCTATTAAAAAATAGAAAGAAATTAGCCGGACAACTAAAAATATATAGAAAAACCTAGCCAGGCATGCTGGCGCATGCCTGTACTCCCAGCTACCCGGGAGGCTGAGGCAGAAGGATTGCTTGAGCCCAGGGGTTTGAGGTTGCTGTGAGCAAGGCTGGTGCCATGGCACTCTAGCCCAGGCAACAGAGCGAGACTCTGTCTCAAAAAACAAACAAACAAATAAATAAATAAAATAAGAACTGGTGCCATGGTTACCCCCATGTGTGAATGAGTTGTAACACTGATTGAACATGGTGACACCATTCCTTTATTGTTCATTCAGGCAGTATTTATGAACCTCAGGCCAGGCAGGGCATTAGGTACAGTGGAGCTAGAAAAGATGCATAAGGTAGAGAGTCCTGTACCCCAGGAATGACAACAGAGCAAAAGGACTTGAGAAATCATTCACACCACAACCTGCAAGTGTAGAGGAAATTTAGCTTCTTTGATTGTGTCTATAACTAATCTGATGCCCTTCTGTGAATGAGCAGGAAAGCCAATCATTTAAAGGCTCAATATGATTGAAATGTAACCTATGGCACCTCTTCCTGCTTCCCCTCCCTAAGATGGTGCAGCAGTCAGGGTCCGAGGAGCTGGATACTGTTCAAACCAGGATCTTTTGAGACTAAAAGGGAGTACTGCAATAATTACACTGGAACAGCTGGAATAGACTAGGACTGTCTGGGGCAAACTAGGACAGAAAGTCATTCTACCCAGCAGGAAACCACATTTAATTGGGGTTCATTTAATTAAGGATCTATTTTTCAAAGATACAGATGGGGTTAAGAGAAGCTAACAAAAGGTGGGGAAGCACCCAAGGCTCACAACAGCGGGAGGATGTTGCTACCCCTAAGCCTAAAAGGGTAAAGGGAAGGAAGGGTTCCAGAGCCTTCTGAGACCTACAACTATGGGAGAGGGCAGCCCATCAGGAGCCATGACCTTCAGCAGGGGAATGCAGTCCTCTTTAATACACTGCCAAGTAAGGCAAAAGCAGGAGGAAAATAAGCCCAAACTCTCTTTCCACCCACATTCTGGCCTTCCTGCTTGTGCCTTCCATTGGCCAAAGGCAGCTATAAGCCAGAGGCTGAGAGAGCCCAACAGATGGAGAAATGGATCTTGTGTAGAGCTAGGGGAAAGAATAACAAACACACCATGATTCAAAGGGGGATGGGGAAGGGATGAATGCATCCTCATGATGGCAGGAAGGGCTTGAGGTCTTCAGGCACGGTGACCTCTGTCTCCAAGGCAACAAGGGGAACACCTCAGTTCTCTTTTGAATGGACTGCCTGCTGCATCTCTGCCATCAGCTGAGGGCTGTGGGTGGTATAACCCAGGTCTGCTAACCCTCTCAGCTTGTTTCAAACTCAGTGATGACTTGGCTTCACTTCAACTCTGACTTTTACTGACCAATCCCTGGGTTTCTGCCAAGTGATCCAGCTGTTTGCGTGCCAAGACTCAGCTGAAGGGTTCCTCATCCCATCACAGGGGATCCCTAGGAAAAATCCACAGATACTAAGCTCCGAGTCTGTGGCACAGAGCAATTGGGGGCCTGTAGCACCACCAAGTCCAACCCAGGGTCTTTCTCTGTCCAGTCACACTGTGCCTCATTCACTCTCATTGTTACGCTAGTTTCTCTAAATCCCTCCCTGTCTCTTCACTGAAGCCTGAAGAGCTAAGAATCAGGGACCTACAACAGCTTGGTTTGTTCTCCCTTTTCTTTTTCCCTCTTTGTCCTTCCCTTTCTTCTGGGAGGGAAAGGGGCTCTGCTGTCTCTTAGTTCCCCTGGGTCATAGCCTCCTTCTAGCACTGAGCAGCAAGACTCACAGCATTGCTGTGTGGACTCTCTGTGTTTCGGTTCTACCCTGGGTCTTTGAAGCTGAATATGTTAGATTGCAAAAGGAGAATGAGCTTTAAAAATTGAACAAATCCTTTCTTAAGATGGTAGCCTAATTTACAAGGCTGTTGTCCTGCTTCACAATCATATTCTGTGGACATGATCATGGTCTTTCTGTATTCCATCTTTAACATTTCTTAACTCTAGAGCACACGCATGTGCGCACACGCGTGCGCGCGCACACACACACACACACACACACACACATTCAATCTCAAAAAAATTTCTAGGCAGCTGGTTATCATAAGCCAACTAGGGTATGATCACATGCTAAGGAAGGCAGAATAGAAAATTACATCAATATTTGTAAAATATTAATCCTCCTTAAAATTTTAATTTCCTGTTCACAGCTGTATTTCGGAAGCTTGGTCTTTAAAGTGAAGGGCACTATACCTGGGCCAGGGCAGCAGTACATGAAGCAGTGTATGAACCTGGATTTGAACCCTGCCTCTGTCCCTTATTAGCCATATAACCTTGAGCAAGTTGCTTCACCTCTCTGAGCTTCACTTTCCTCCTGTGTGAAAGGAGGACCTAACATCAGCCCCTCAGTGTTGTGGAGAGGTTGACATGAGCTGGCAGAGAGCCTGGATCATTGTAAATGTTTAAATGACATTCACTTCCTGCCCTCAGAACTAGCCCTAAGTGAGAGCAAAAGTACAGTCCCCAGTGTGCCATTTGAAAACGCAGAGCTACAATTTCTGGACCTAAGATTCTTGGTCTTGTGGAATTGAGTAAGGTGGGATGCAAACTAGAATTGACTGAGTATCTCTGGTGGGAAAGACCCAGTAGCAGAGCTCTGTTAGCCTTTTATAAATGATTGCATCTCCAATGTATAGGAGAAAATGAGGCTCAGAGAGATTAAGTAATTTGCCTGAGTTGTTTGCCCCTTGTGAGTAGACTTCAAAGCTCTTTTTGTTGGAAGTATCTTTCTTGAAATAAATTGTCTGTACTTAGTGGACACTGTGGTGCCCCATCCAGATCCTCTTCTCAGGGCCAATGGTCCCATCCCTAGCTGCTGAGACTATCAGCTACAGATGGTTCACAGCTGTGTCCCTTAGCCCTTGGCTACAGGAAGCAGCCCTGCCCAAGATTATATTCCCTCCAGGGGTGTCAGCCTCAGTGTCTGGTTTGGAGATACAAATGCCCAGCCCTGTCAACCTCAATTTGGGACAACTTGAAGGGCCTTTCCTGCTCCAGTGCTCTCCATAGGATCAGCTGAGGCCTCTGTAGCAACCACATAGTGAGTCAACTTCTGCCTCCATCCAATCCTGCCTTCCTCACTTTCTTATGGGTGTATCTCCCTGGAGCACTCCCCAATAAACCTTCAGCACACAACTCTGTCTCGTGATCCATTTCTAGAGAATGAAATCTAAGGTGGAGAGTTAAACCTGAGTGTTAGGAAAAACAAAACACAAAATCAAAAAAACAAAAACCCACTAGGCCTCAAACCCCAAATCTTTTCTCAATTATGTTGATCAGATGATGGTATGAAGTGACTGGTGAAAATAGAACGGGAGTTGGCAGTTCCTGGAAGGGGGATGCTGTGGGGGCCAAAGTCCCAGGATTAAGAGAGGAGAAGATGCCCAGAGTGGCACTTTTACTATACTAAAAGCCCTCCTGGATGTTGTAGGCTCTGCTTGATGTTCACTCATAAAATAACTAATTCTAAGCAGGGTACTCAGCTGTAAAGTAGAAAGGAAACAAAAATAATAGTAACTAATGGCAATATTAACAGTAATAAAATAGCTAGCAGTTATATAGTACTTTCTACGTTTCAGGTATTGTTTCAAGTGCTTTACACATATTAACTCATTTAACCTTAAAAAAACTCAACCATATAAAATGATCACTACTATTACCACCATGACGAGAAAATTAAGGCGTAGAAAAGCCTAGTAACTTGTCTAAGGTCATGCAGCTAGTGAGCTGGGCTTTTACCCAGATTATTTAGCTCCATGGTTGTTGCTCACAAGCATTATACTCTAAGGAAGAAGGGCTAATCCCTCATACAGAAGGGGAATCATCCCAGAAGTTCAGTCCTGGTACCTAGTGCAGAAGCCACCAGTCCCAGAAACCACAGTGGCAGCACAAAGACATCACCATGAATCCTCATTTCCCAAGCCCATTGAAGATTGACTACCTAGCTAGTAAGAAAGAAGAACCTGTTTTTGTTATACACCCTGGACTGTTTTAGCTAGAGATTTATTTATTTTGGGTGTAAACATCTTATTTTGTATACAGCACAATGTCATTTGAAAGAAATGGTCTGGGTTCCAAGCCCCAGGCCTCTGAGGAGACAGTGGTGAATGGACACCTCAGTTCCACAGTTGAGAACATCACTTTGCACAAAATAGATGAAGGGAAAGCCTTCCATGTGGTTTGGGGACCCACCCATAATTGACAATCATCTCCAGAAAGTCCTGCAAAGAGTCATCATCAATCATAGAACTTACATTCCAATGGAGAGTGGTTGGCCCATTTGTCACCTACGTCAGTTAATTTAACCAAAGCTTTCTCCATTAACCTCTGCTTAGAAGCCCAGGAGAGAGCACCACTCAACCAGCATTTGATTGCTTAATGGCGTACTCGCCCTACTGCTGTTGTTCCTGTTATAAATTTGGGGTAAGCATTGATTTCTGAAAGGCCTGGAGCTAATTTTACACATAGCAGAATATTGTAGTAGATAAAAGGTCTGAGATACTGTGAAGTAGTAAAAGGTGTATATCAATTATCTATTGCCATGTAACAAACCACTCCAAAACCTAGTGGTTTAAAACAACAATCCTTCATTTTCTCTTGAATCTGCACTTTGAGAAGGGCTAGGCAGGGACAACTCCTCTGTGCTTTATGCAGCATTAAGCTGGCTCAGCTGAATTGGAGGCTGGAAGATTCACTTTCAAAATGGCTCACTCACATGGCTGGTTACTTGGTGCTGGCTGTCAGCTGAGAGCTCAGCTGGGGCTCAGGACCAGGAAACTCAGTCCCTTTCTACAGTAGTAGCATCCCTGGGAGGCTTGGACTTCTTTGTGGCATGGCGGTTGGGTTTCAAATGTGAGCAACCCAAGAGGCAGGAAATAGAAGCTGTCAATTTCTTAGTCTGGGCCTAGAAACTGGCACAGCATCACTTTCACCATATTCCATTGGGCAATCAGTCACAGAGCCCAGATTCAAGGGAAAGAAACAGACTCCATCAGTCAATGGGAGGAGAGTCAAAGAATGTTCAGGTCATGTTTTAAAATCATCACACAAATATAGTCACAGAATATCAGACATGTGACGTCTCTTATTCCACATTCTTTTTTTTTGACAGATGAGGAAAAACAGCTAAGATGGGTAAAGTTATTTCCCAAGAGCACACAGCAAAATAGTTACAGCACCAAACCTGGAACACAGGCCTTGATTCCTGACTTTGTTTATCTCACTAAAAAACGAAGCATGCTACAAAGAATTTCTGAAGACAGCTCTTCAAAAATTACAGCTAGTTGCAAACAGATAAATCCCTCAAAAGTACACAGACACTTAATGCTATTATAGGGCATTGACATGGTAATATATGGTAATAATATAATCATATAATAGCCATAAAAAGATAATGACACATTAATCAACTTTCATCAAGCATCACAATGGTGCAAGGGACACAAAAATGAGCAAGAAATAGGCCTTGCCCTCTAGAGTATACAGGCCAATAGAAGCTACAGACAGTTAAACAAGAAAGTAAAATACAGTTTGATTGTGCTATGATGAGGGAAGTTTATATTGTTATAAAAGTGCATAGAAAGGGAAACTAAACCTTTGTTTGAAGGTCTAGAAATTCTTTCTAAATGATGTGATGTCTAAAACCCAGAAGGATACATAGGGCACAGAGATCAGAATATTTCAGGCAGAGGGGAAAGCATTATAATATAAAGACATATTGAAAATAAAATTCTAAGTTGTCCAAAAGATTGAGTAGAGTCAACTATCACAGTGTCTCACACATAGTAGTTTCTCAATACCTAGTAGTTGAACTAAAAATATACCGGTGATTTCTTTGTATCTCCAGTCAGTTGGGAAAGAATTGATCTTTCTTGGTTCTTTCTCAGACCTGACTTAGCACTAAAATTGTTGATAAAAAAAGGAACATGAAGACATGGTTAATCCACCCACGTGATAACCCATACCATGCCACATGTCATTGCTGATCTTCATGGATCAGTGATAGCCTAAGAAAGCCATTGTTGTCCCCACCAATGGTAAGGCTATTTGTTTCTATTTGTAAATGCCTAACGCATCCTGGAAAGGGTGTGGGCAAACACTCTTGGTACAATTATGCAATCTTTGTTGTCAGAATGGAATAAATGTTTCTCCTTCCTGCAGTAATTGCTAATTATAAACTAGCTGATATAGTTCTCTGATGACTTTAATTTTCTCTAACTGCCTCTGTCCTTTCCGAACCCTGCAAGAGTGGTTCTCGGGAGTCTCATATGACATTCCAGTTTCCCCAGGGAGTTTCCCATGATTACTACCAAGAACTTCCAGAAAACATATATTTGACTTCAAGAGGAGGCAATTTTCCATTGTGCAACATCCACTTCCCTCCACCCCACCCACACATACTGTTAATGTCTGATCTCAGATCTTCAATTTATCTCTACAAATATTTGAATCGATTATGTGCAAGACACTGAACTAGGTACCTTAAGGGTCCTAAGAATGAATAAAACACAGATTGTAAACTCGTTGAAGATAATTACTCTCAAGAAAGAAAATATCTATGCAAATAATATATCATACCACAAAACAGTGTGTAGTGCACGCTCTTATAAGTAAAATGTCATACCACAGTGGGAAAAGCTTATTTTTCAGCAAAGAAAAAAACAGAAGAATATGGTGGAAGGCAGCATTTGAGTTGAAACTTAAAGGATAAGAAGGTAGGATTATCCTGGTCTGTTTGGCTGAAAAAAAGAAGGTATGATTATGTAAAAGTTCTCATATGAATGGATAATCATATTATCAGATACTCTCTCCCCATGTTTTCCTGGAGAGTTCAGGCAAATGAAACTGGGAAAAAAGCACTCAGCTGGATCAACCCGTGGTAAACTGCTATTCTTCACCAATATTTGCTCATCCATGGGGAAAGGAGTATATTTCTCCATGCTGTTGAACCTATGTATGACCCAGTCACTTGCCTTGACTAACGAATGTGAGCAAAAGTGACATGTGTCAGTTCTAGGAGGAGGCTTTAAGGGCCAACACTTTCCTCACCACATTCTCTCTTCCCTTTGCCACAACTACTGGCAATATTCCAGGCAATATTCCAGACTGCTGTTCCACCCTGGGTCCCAGAGAGAGGGCAATGTAGATCAGAGCCACAGTTAACATACAGTGGACAAGTAGCACGAGTAGGAAACCAGTTTTTGTTGTAAGACACTGAGATTTCAGGGTTTTTTAAGACAGCATAACCTAGCCCATCCTAATTAAGACAAACACCAAACTTGTCCCAGTCAGCTCAATGCCTGAAAAGTAATACAGGGCTCAAAACTGGAGTAGCAAGGTATTATTTGACTGTTCACTAATGTTCCAGGCATTGTATGAGGCACTTTACATACATAATCTCATTTAATTCTTACACTTCACAATGTATAAATCATTACTATCTTTATACAGATGTGGAAACTCAGAGACGTTAAACTTGCCCAAAGTCACACAGCAGGTAAGAATCATTGCTCAGATTCTATTATAATTTCATATCATATAACAGGAAGTCTGCTCCATTTCTGGTTATACGACGCCTACCAAGACACAAAGATATCACACTGTTAGTTTCCCTAGAAAACTATGTCCCTTATTCCGAATTTAATGACCATATTACCTAAGCCTGGACTTTGGAAACAATTGGAGGAGAACCTTGATCCCAGCTCCATTATTTGATATATGTGGGAAACATGGACCTCTGACCAAAAATAAATAATTTCATTTAAGTCAAGGAAAAGAGATTATAAATCCATTGTGCCTCATCAAACCCGAGTGCCAGTTACTCATCCTGGATTCTAGGTGTCTTTCTTTCTGTGTGGTCCCTAAGAAAGTCAACAAAGTTACAAAGTTAGATTTCCTTTAGGTACCATAGGAATACAAAAGATTATTTAGATCAGTAGAAAAAAATTTGTCCTTCCCTAGGACTTCTTCTGTTCTCTATGGATCTCTCAGAAACACAGGACTGCAATTCTCTCAATCTTGCTGCCCTTACATGCTACAAATTTTGCTATGAAAGCCAGAAGTTCAAAATCAATAGAACCTAGTACAGGCAAGATGCATATTAAACTAGTATACAGTGGACTCAGAGAATGAGGTGGGTACCATGTAGGAAGCATGGGCTGAGACGGGGGTAAAAGGAAAAGAGAGGCTTCAACAGAAACTCTTTGCGAAATCAGCTTGGTAAACTGATGGCTTCTTTTTTCTTATTATCAATCTTTTGCCCTCTGGTTCACCTCCTCCTCTTGACTCTTTCCTGCCATGGACGTAGCTACCTATAGCTTGTGGTCATTGGTAGAAAAAAAATCTATATTTCTCTTTTTCAAGCATCTAGTACATTTTTGGTGTTCAAGTGAATTTTTTCTTTTAAATTCTAGATAGTATAATTTCCTAGATATATTTGTCACAGCCACAATGTTAGTGTTTTTAGCTGATATTTGGAGGTATTTTATTATTTTGATAGTTTAGTTGCCTGTTTTTATGTTCTGCACACATATATATCTGTACCACACAAAATGCACAGAAACAGAGAAGAGCAAGAGACACGAAAGAAACAGCACACAAATCAGACACAGACCATGGAGACTTGGGCCTGACAGCTAAGTAGTGGATGAAGGGCCAAATGAAGGCAAGGGATGACTGGCAAAATAACCTATCACCTAAGCAACCAAGATAAGCTGGGTAAGTGATGATGAAGAAACAAGAGCCTAGGTGGACCAGTGTGCTGCTGAGTACCCTTCATGGTTTTGCTGAAACTATCCTTTTCAATAATTTTGATTAAATGACTTCTTAGCACCTTCCAAATTTTGATACTGAGATTCCTTGCCTCAAACAAGATATATATTAATATAAAGCTGGTCAGTTAGAAAGAAGGAAAGAGGGAAGGAAGGGGGGGAAGGAGAAAGGAAATAAGAAAAGACAGAAGAAAGGAAGGGAGAAAAGGAAGGAAGAAGGAACAGCCTTGATTTTAAAATGGCTGTACCCTGGATCTAATTTTTAGTTTTGATGAAAATTCTCATCAGAATTGAATGCTCTCGTTGTCTTGCATCTCAAAAGTGACAGAATGAATCTATGGCCAAGAGCAGGCAAGGATAAACTGATTGTGAGACTGGGTGTAAATATTAGTGGAGATGGAACTATGTTAGAGTTCTTATTAGAATTGCTATGGGTTTTGTTAGTAGTCTAGTAAGACATTTCCATATATATATATACTGTTATTATGTGAAATAAAAGCACATTTTTTTTAAAATTTCAGAATATTATGGGGGTAGAAACGTTTTGGTTTCATAAATTGCTTTTGTACTGCTTGAGTCAAAGTTGTAAGTGTGCCCATCATCCAGATGGTGTATATTGTACCCATTAGGTATGATTTGGCCCATCCCCTTGTCCCCCTCCCACCTGCGTGGTTTCCATTGAGTTTTACTTCCATGTATGCACATGAATGCTGATCAGTTAGTTCCAATTTAATAGTGAGTACATGCGGTGTTTGTTTTTCCATTCTTCTGATACTTCACTTAGGAGAATGGTCTCCATCCAATTCCATCCAAATTGTTGCAAAAGGTATTAACTCATTTTTTATGGCTGAGTAATATTCCATGGTATACATATACCACAATTTATTAATCCACTCATGAATTGATGGGCACTTGTGTTAATTCCACATCTTTGTGATTGTGAATTGTGCTGTAATAAACATTCTAGTGCAAGTGAAACCATAAGAATTCTAGAAGACAATGTTGGAAAAACTCTTCTAGATATCAGACTAGCACAGAATTTATGAAGAAGACCCCAAGGGCAATCATGGCAACAACAAAAATAAATAAATGGACTCGATTAAATTAAAAAGCTCTGCACAGCCAATGAAACAATCAACAGAGCAAATAGACAACCTACAGAATGGGAGAAAATATTTGCATGCTATATATCTGATAAAGGGCTAATAACCAGAATTTACAAAGAACTCAAGAAAATCAGCAAGAAAAGGTCATACAACCCCATTAAAAGTGGGCAAAAAACATGAACAGAAACTTTTCAAATGAAAATAAACTAATGGCCAATAAACACATGAAAAAATGCTCAACATCACTAATCATCAGGGAAATGCAAATGAAAACCACAATGAGATATCGCCCAACTCCAGGGAGAATGGCTTTTATCAAAAAGTCCCAAAACAATAGATGCTAGTGTAGATGCACAGAGAAAGGAACAGTTATACACTGTTGGTGGGACTGCAAACTAGTGCAACCTCCATGGAAAATAGTATGGAGATTCCTCAAAGAAATACAAGTAGACCTACCATTTGATACAGCAATCTACTAACTATTTACTCAAAGAAATTTCCATATATTTTGAGTGGTCTGCCTCAACTCTATTTTCCCCATAAGCCAGTTATTTATAGCGTGTGATTTTGCAGCATGAGAGGTTTTTCAGAAATGCATACTTGTTGTCATAGCAGGAGCCTGAATATATACATATATATGAAAGTTCAATCCTATATAATGATCAAAACTCAAACTAATCTAAAGTTATATCCCCCCCCCACAAGCTGGGGCCTCTGCAGATGAGAAGATTGTGTTGTGGGAACAGTGCATAACCTTTCCACTTTCTCTTCTCTACCTAAAGCCTCAAACTCCCTACCTCTACCTTCCTTCCAAGCTTTTTGATTCTAAAGAAGCTACAGAGAGAAGGGGGAGTGAAAGATGACTTTATACTCACTGGGCCTAGCAGACACCAAAGCTGACTTTTTCTCCCTGAGGTTTTACAAAGGCTCCCCCTGAGGCATTGATGTGAACTTCCTGTGAGCCAGGCAAATGCCTCTCCTCCAGCTGGCCTCTTCCCTTTTGGCCCTGTTTTTCAGGGGGATCCACTCTATATAGATCCCTCTCTCTTGGCATCCCTTTGCCCCTACTTGTGGTTCTCTAGGAGAGAGTTGTGTAAAGCTCCAGGCTGGCTCTCTCTCTCTTCCACATATGGCCCCATCTGAACCACAGGAACCACTCTGGCATCCTTAGCATGAACAAAGTCCAGGAGTAGAGGCCCATCTTGGTGCAGAGGCACCTTGCACCACTGTCAAAGCAGGTCTCCCCTCCTCATACAGCCTCTAGACTTCCTGGAAGGGGCCCAATACCAGTCCACTGGTTCCTGCTGTGGGACCTTCCTACCAACTTCTCACAGTCATTTCCTCTCTTTGGACTCAAGGTAAAGGGAGAGCACTCCCAACCTCCCTTCCCTGGCATGGGTTTGGGATGAGACAGCCAGTAACTGACAAAGAAATTTTTTTCACAGGTCCCCTCTAAGTCTCCACTGCTATCTACATCCTCTATGAAAAGGAAAGGCTTAACAGCTAAAGAAATAATTGTCATATTTTGACTTCAAAATGTTTGTATGGTGGTGTCTTTGGAGTATAGGATTTATTGTCTTCATGCTTCAACAAAAACTGAGATAGATCTATATTAAAATAGGGTACATATTCACTCACTTCAACACATAAGCACACTGGCACAGAAATGTTTGTAGTTTCCTGTGATAAATAGTCTACTTTTCAATCCCTGTAGCAACACTACACTGTTTTAATTAATGTAATATTATTTTAATTAATATAATATTGTTTTAATTAATGGAATATTATTTTAATTAATGTAATATTAATTAATTAAAACAGATATTTATATCTGGTGGGTCATATTCATCCACCTTGCTTTTATTTATTTATTTTTCAAAATTGTCTTGGTGTTCCTGGTTTTTTACCCTCCTGCTTGCATTTTAAGATCATCTTATCAAATTACACACACAAACACACACACACACGCAACTGTTGGAATATTTATCAAAATAATGTCCATAAACATGTAGCACTCTCCACCTGGTTTTCTACATTAAGTTTTATATACTTTTATTAGATTTATTCATAGATAAGCGGTTCTTGCTCTCGTGAATAGGATTATTAAAATTACATTTTCTAATTGGTTTTTGCTTATGTATTGGAACATTGCTGATTTTTAAATTTTATTTTTATCCACTAACTTGTTGAAACTTTTTATTAGTTCTGATAGCTTGTTGAGTCTCTTGAATTTTCTCTGTAAATAATTAGATTGTCTGAAAATAATGACAATTTAACTTATTCTTTCCAATTATTAAAACTATATTAGTCTTCCTTGTCTGTTGCACTGTTTACAACCTCTAATACCATGTTAAATCCAAACAGTGAAAACAAGCAACATTATGTTGTTGCTAAATCTTAAAGGAATAAATGCCCCACTATTTAGTATGATATTCACTGTAGATTTTCAAAGTTGCATTCAGAGATTGCCTCTTTTCCAAATTGCTCTTTGTGAATGGTCTTTAAGATGGATGGTAAGAGGCTCTTATCAGCAGAAAAATTGCCCCTGGACCACTGCTCTTCTAGCAGTTATGCGCATATAAACTCTCTAGAACTGCAGTCCCCAACCCCTGGGCCGCAGATCAGTACTGGTCCGTGGCCTATTAGGAACTGGGCCTCACAGCAGTAGGTGAGTGGTGGGTGAGCCATCAAAGCTTCATCTGTATTTACAGTTACTTCCCATCGCTAGCTCGCATCACTGCCTGAGCTCCACCTCCTGTCAGATCAGTCACTCTCTCCCATCACCCCCAGATGGGACCATCTAGTTGCAGGAAAATAATCTCAGGACTCCCACTGATTCTGCATTATGGTGAGTTGTATAATTATTTCATTATATATTACGATGTAATAATAACAGAAATAAGGTGCACAATAAATGTAATGCACTTGAATCATCCTGAAACTATTTCCCCTCCCTGGTCCATGGAAAAATTTTCTTCCATGAAACCGGTCCCTAGTGCCAAAAAGTTTGGGGACCACAGCCTAGAATATAAGCTCACTTTGTCTATTTTGTTACTGCTGTTTCCCCAGTTCCAAGTGCAGTGTCAATCACTGTAGGTATTAAACAATTTTTAATGAATTAATCAGCCTCATGTCCCTCCAACCCCTCATAGACTTTAGCCCACGTCTGGCAGTTTTCTGTGTGTACTCAATGCATTCAAAAAACATTGGTAGAATGAATGAGCCATTCTGGCCCATAGTCTTTCATTTTGATTTCACCATTCTTTCACCTGGACATCTCTATTTCTAAACAACTTAAGTAAAGCTTGATGTTAATGTTTTTGTCAATGGCAGAAAAAAAAATGTTTGACAAGTATGCAATCTAACTTCATGAATTTCAAAACAGATGACACCCATTTTGATAAATGCATATGATTCTGCAGCTGATGAAAAAGAAAAATGAAAATGGGGCCAAATTACAGTTTGGTACCCAAGACAATAATCAATCTTTCATCATGTTAATGGTCTGTCATGAGACTGTAAAACCATACGAAGACAGGAAACAGGAAAGTCCTCACACCAGCTTTCCAAGGGAGTCAACATAATTTGGTTAACAAGACACACTTGTTTGTGAATGAATTATAGCTAAGTGTGAACCTGGCAGTTCAATTATAAAATATGTCAAAGCTTTCCAGAAGCGATTACCACCATAACATTGAATAAGGTTACCATGGGCAGAACAGAGTAATTGGTAGAGTTAGGTCTATTTTTAAATGTCAAACAACATCTTGATCCTCTTAGAGTGCTGCTCTCTGCCCCCTAACTGGGAATATTAACTACTTACAGGTTTCTCATTCTCACCAGAATGGTCTATCCACATTTGTTTTTAAATGACATACTCGAGGAGAGAGGCATGGAAATCTGTATCAACCAAGTGCTGGCCCTGCCTCCTATGGGGCAGTAGTAATGTAGAGTGAGGGGAGAGCCATAAAAGGACTGGTGTGTGGTGGAAACATTGGTATCTCAGAAAAGCTCTTGCTGTCACTGTGCTGGTCTGAATGAACTGTGCACTGCATTGCCACAAGTGGCTCAGTTATCTCCCCTCACCTGTGAACTCTGGTTCCCATGCCCTAATATGCCACTCCCAATTTCAAGCTCTTTTCTTGACCCTGGAATCGTCTCTCTCTCTCTCTCTCTCTCTCCTTCCCTCCCTCTCCCCTTCTTTCTGTCTCTCTCCTCCTCCCTCTACCCCCCCAGCTACATGAACTCAGTAACTTGTCCACCTGCCACTTAAAGACAGAAAGCCTTTTTCCTGATGCCATCACAACCCTCATGAACGGTTCTACAATCTCAATCCATAAGGTCACTCATCATCCTCCATGATCCCTTTGCTGACTATACCTGTCAAACTCCCTCCCTAAACATACTTCTATGGAAAGAATCTAAATTCCCAACTTTCCTAGCTTGGATTCTCCCAGAAACAAACTCTGAGTCAAGGATTTAAGGAAAGTACATTTTTTGGAAGTAATCCCAGAAACCATCAGAAAAGGAGTGGGGAAGTGAGACAGGGAAGGAAAGAAGGTCAATAAAAGGGGGACTACCATGAAGTTAACACTTGGGGCAACGTGAACTCAATCCCACTGGGGAATTCTGGGAAACAATGTAGACATACCTCAGTGTTATACCATCCAAGGAACAGAGAGGCTGGGGGATTTATTCAGCCATTTTCATCAGCTGTTGAGTGAAAGCTACTCTCAGGTGACATTAATTTCCTGGTACTACTGGCCTGCTATGGGCAAGGGCAGAGTTGGCTCAAGTAGTCAGAGAAAGCCCTAAGGCAAAGATGCACTTGTTGGCATTTGAAGTTGAGCTGGCATGCGATGAAATAGTTAAAGCCAAGGAGATATGAGTAGAGACCTTACAATATCTGCTACCCCAACCAATCAGGGGTAATGGGCAACTCTATTATTTGTGTATCTAGGTATAAACCCTCCCAACAGCCTTTACAAAATAAAAGAAACTTAGATGCAAATCCTCATGCAAATCCTAACCATTTTAACCACACCTCAGTCATTCCATCCCAAAGCACTAAATACTCCTACTCATTCCACTATACTGACTCCCTATCTTCACCCTGACAGCCTTTGTAGTTTGCAGTAGAGATTAAATCTAGAGTGAAAGTGTTCAGCACTCAAGTATACTTCTTTCTCGAGAAAAAAAGTCTATGTAGATAATATTTTATTAGAACTAAGCAAAATAGTTTTGTGTGGGCAAATGTTCTTATTTTGGGAATAGGAAAACTATAAATCCTAAGGCAATTATCTTTAGGAAAGCAGCAAAATAATAGAAGAAGGAATATTATCTTACCTTTAATGACTTTTTGTAATATCAAAATAAATCATTACTGACTGAGCTGAGAGGTAATTTCAATATTATAAACAAATCAGTATAGCAATTAAATTATCAGGAATGAAATCAAATTAAACATAAAAACTAGTCTCCAAAAACTAAAGATGGTTTTTCCCCTTCAGTGGTTGATTATCAAGATCCAGCTACCAAAATTTCAAAAGGGTCTTACATGCATCTCTCAGAGTCTTGAGTGACAGACATGTTAATGATGAGGACCAGGGGGTGAAATTTAATACCTACGACAGACTAAAAATTAATCATGCATGGTGGATTCTAAACAATGATGGAAGAGTGGGTCCAACCAGAAGTCTTCATCAAAACACTGAGAGAAATGATGCCAGGGTCCTAATGGCAACATTCTAGAAGGAGGAAACTTTGTTGTTTGCATTGGGTTGAGGTCTCCTTCTGGGAAGAAAAATCTCCTGTATTTGTTTTGTCCTACATTCTTTTCATAGTGGTTTCCCATACAAAACCATATTGAATCTCTGAAAATTTCTGTTACATCAAGTCATACATATTATTAACCATCTTATAGATGAGGAAACTGAGGCATGGAAAGTTTCAAGTACCTTCACTGAGACATCACTACTAGCAACAGAGTATGAAAGTCATTTCACCCAGCCACTATATGAGGCTCTTCCTTGTAAAAAGGTGAAACTTAGATCTTAAACTCAGGCATAGAAATACTCTGTAAATCAACAACAGGCTGGCATTTTTCAGAATATAAATTCAAGACAGTGACTTTCCAATTATGAGAATAGCTTAAATGAGGACACCAGAGATAGGAAGCATACAAAAATTGCCGAAAATGATCTTTGGTGAATACCAGACATAGGGTTAATGCAAATATATTCATACTGTTTAATATTAGTCCCTGACAATTTCCTTTAGCTTGCATGATTGGTGGAAATAAATATATGCTATCCCTAAAGCTCAACCCTCAAAGGAAATACCTAGTGCTGATAAACAAGTTCTATAATTTCATGTGCTCTCTGAAAAGTAATGACTCTCAGAAACTTTAGAACATTCCAAGAGCAAGGAAGGGAAATGGCAATTTATTTAGTGACTTTAATAAAACATGAAGATGCCTAAAGCAAGAAAGTATAATATGGTGGGGAATTTTCACTAGATAACATCCATTTGCAGCTGTCATCTGATCTGCATAGAACTGAGGACAACACCAGATTTGTCATTGATTTGGATGGGTAGGCTATTCTTCCATTTTAGAGATACTAGAATACTGATAAATTTATTTTCTTCACAAGTATCTATTACAGATAATGCTAACACTGCCTTTACTTATTAGTGACTATCTGAAAGAATCTCAAAGCCATTATTTAGTGATGCACTGTCAGTGGTCCCCAACCTTTTTGGCACCAGGGACCATTTTCATGGAAGACAATTTTTCCATGGATGGAGGAGGGTGATGGGGATGGTTGCGGGATGATTGAAGCACATTAAATTTATTTTGCACTTTATTCCTATTATTATTACATTGTAATATATAACAAAATAATTATACAACTCACCATAGGTTGGGGACCCCTGTATGACTATAGATGCACAGGAATGCTTGGTCAGCTATTGAACATATTTGTAGAATGCCTACTTTGGGCAGGCACACTTCTGGCATTTGATTTGAAACACAGGAGTTGTTTTAATTGTTACATTGTAACAATGGAATGGGTTAGCACAGGGAGTGTGAAAAAATATGAACTCAGTGATATTGGGTGAAGAATTAGGTGGAGGGGAATGTGATGATCCAACTTGGAATTATGACCAAAATCAACCATAATAATAATAATAGTGATAACTATAATTTTAAAAAACACAAACTCTGTTTTTTTTTGTTTTTTTGTTTTTGTTTTTTTGATACAGAGTCTCACTGTGTTGCCCGGGGTAGAGTGCCGTGGC
>NW_012143634.1:3866551-3872151 GCF_000956105.1 Propithecus coquereli | reverse complement strand
TTTTAAAAACACATTCAAAAGAGTAAAATAAAATTTGCTAAATATAAATAATCTGAGCATTGTGGCATAGTTCTTTCCAGGCCATATGTTTTCATAATAAAATTCCAATCATTTTGTTCATTATCTTGATTGTCGTGATGGTTTTACATTCATATACATATGTCAAAACATATCAAATTGCACCCTTTAATACATGCAGTTTATTGTATGTTAATTATCCCTCAATTACGCTGTTTTTAAAATGTAAACGATATAAGAAGAAATGGATATTATTTAGAAATATAATTAGGAAATAGAAATTGAATATTCGAATCTACTATAATTTTTTAAAAAAAGCCTTTGACAAAGGATGCATTGAGAAAGACAGAAGAGGAATGACTGCTATAACTGGAATGTAGGACTGAATCTCTTCTGTTTCCTTTTTGGGCTGAAACTCTCATGCTTTGGAAAGGTTGTCTCTTTCTGTCTGTATAGAAAAAGCACAATCTAACAGGCATAAGCACTAAAGTGATCAGAGCCATGTTTGTGAGATTTTAAAAAAATCAGTCATGCTAGAAACAGTTTTGTAGTTAGCTTTTTTTCACATAAGTACTTGGCTATGTCAATTAAAATTCTCCAACACATGGAATATTTGGCATTTCTCACAGATACTAAAACCATCCAATGGAGAGATTATAATTTATTTCCCTGAATGCTCAATACAAGCATAATAGTTTCAATTTTTGATGATTATAAATATCTATATGATTAATATTCTTGTGCATAAATTATGTTGTATATCCAGATCATCCCTTGGGATAGATTCCTAAGAGTGGAATAGCTGAGTGGAAGATGATTAGCAGTTTTAAGGCTCTGTTTGCATTATGGTCATATGTTTACCTAAGTGGTTAGGCCAATTTATTCTCATCTGCTGTGGATAAAAATGATCATCTCGCTGTCTGTCCCTATCTTTAAATTTTTAAATCCTTTTGTAGGTGAAAAGGTATTTTATTGTTATTTTGGTTTGCATTATTTCGTTACTAGGCAGTTCAGATATGTTTCTGATATCATTTGGGGTCATAAGTACATCTTTCCTCTCTGTTTCTGTGTTGGTCCATTTTTCTATGGAGACATTAGTGCTTTTATTGCTGATTAGTAGTATATTTATATATTAAATATACTAACCTATTGTCTGTTCTACCATGCCAGAATGTATTCAACATATCTTACTTGCCTCTATTTTGATGGTGTTTCCAATATACCTATAAAATATTTACATATTTGTTTAACACAAAATAGTCATTTTTCCTTTGTGTCTTTTTCCAATGCCTTTAGGCTGAGAAATATTTTCCTCAATTCAAGATCAGTTCTACAAATACTTATTTTATCCTCTAGGATTTTTCTGATTATATTTTTACCTCTAAATCCATCTGAAATTTATTTTGGTGTATAATATGAATATGCAACATAATACTTTTCCCAAATAATTTTCTAGGCACTTTTGTTGAATGTCTTCGATATTTCCTTTAGCATATACTAAAGTCTTCCATATGCTAGGATCTGTTTGAAGGCTATCCATCCTCTTATATTGACTAATTCAATATTTCTGGTCATAATTATGTTGTAATTTTATAATATGTTTGATGTGTGGGAAAGAAAATCACTCCAACTGCCTACACATATCATAACATTATTTTAAAAAATATTCAAATAATTCCAACTTTTCACATTTCATAACATTATTCATCAGTGCGTTCTTCACAAAGAACTGCCTACAATATTCCAAGAAAAAATTCCACTGGGTGGTTTTAACCATTCCATTATGCCCAATTTATAAGAGGGGACAGGGAGAGGAGAAAGGGGACATTTCTCGAGACCTAACTCATTGAAGAAATGAGGAGGTCTGTCGAGTTCCCTCCCCTCCTCTCCCCTCCCCACCCTGCAAAGGACCAGAGCGTCAGAAGTTGAACATACTGAAAGTCAAGCCAGGAGAGACACTCCAAGGAAATCGCCAGTAGAGACATTGGGGGTCCCTGGAAGAGGTTACGACTGGTACCAGGTCCTGTCTTGAAGTTTAACTAGGGAAAGGACTTGATCCGCCCATGGGCCCTTCGGAGCAGGAGAGGGCAGTGGAGGAGACCGCAGAGTGGCCGTGGAGTAGCTGGTACTTCCCACGTTCGATTTGGCATTCATGCATGAGTTTCACGTGGGTCCCATGAACGGCTTCGAAGGAAGCGAAGCTTGAGCAAATTTGCAACTCCCACCTCCTCTCCAGCGTTACTCAACCACATCTCTGGAGAGAAGATGGGAATTGGAAGAGATCAAGAAAGAGGCAGATGTCAAACATCTCAGTTCGCCTTAGGAGAGCCGGGGTTTAGACCCCCTCACATAGAAGGCACTGAGGACCTGTCAAAGAATTGGCAACAACCAAGGGCAGATTGCCAGGGAGCCCAGCTAAGTAATTGGCTCTTTTCCCAAATCCCTCCTCCTTTCCCCTGCAGACACCAGATGAGTGGCAGGAAGAGCGGGGGACAGAGAAGGGGCATCCCAGAGGAGCCCACCACAGACCATGTGCACTTCCCACCCCTTAAGCCACAAACCTGGTAGGCCCTGGGGAAAGAGCAAAGCTCCGAAGGGTAAATGAAACAGATACTAATATCCAAAAGCAAAGTTAAGGAATCATCCCAAGATGTCCTTAAGGAGTCTGTGACCCAGCAGGGAGGGATTTTTCATGTGGCACAGTTGTGGAAGTGAGAGTTGAGAATGGAGAAAAATAAAAACATTTCCTCTTTGTACCCCACAGGGACGAGACAGTTCAATAAAACACTAGCATATGAATAAGCAAAGAGGAGAAAATAAAAATCATCTGTTATCCCACTAGGCAGCTATAACTAATATTAACCGATGTTTGCAGGGATTCTTATGAGAATTTCTTTTCAAAAATGCAACTATGATATATTTATTGTTTTCTGATCTATCTTTTATTCTCAAAAATATATTCTGAACATTTGTGGTTTTTAAAAAAGGATATGACAACACAATTTTTAGTAGCTTAGAATATTTTATCCTATGAGTTGATAATTTACTTAAGCAATGCCATATCTTTTTGTATTTCAGCTTGCTTCCAACATTTTACCATTATATACAATCCTGCAATGGACATCCTTAGAACTAATTCTGTGTGCTTCTCCTTGCTTATTTCCTTAGGGTAAATTCCAGTAGTTGTTTTATTAAAAGGTATATACATTTTAAAGCTTTTCCTATATGCTGCCAATTCCCCTTCAGTTTTCACAGCCACCAAAAGGCCATGAGAGGCCGTTTTTCCACATTGTAGCCCAAGTTGAGTAGTTTCCTTCTTTTGGTTTGTTTAATATCTATTTGTGGCATTTTTTAAAAATGGATTTCTTTGAACACTACTGAGAACTGACATTTTTTCATTGGTTTATTGATTATTTAGAATATCTGTGCTGTGCAGTGCCTGTTTCTATATTTTGTCCATTTTTCTACTTGTGTACAACTTTGCTTACTATTTTGTAAAAGCTATTTATATATCTATCATATATATTGCAACCATTTTATACCATATATATTACAAATATTCTTCCTAGTTTCTTATTGTTTATAATGTTGTTTTCTGTGCTAGAGTTTTTAGATTTAACCACATAAAATTATTTTATGATTTATGCCAGAGGTCAGCAAACTTTTTCTATAAAGGGTCAGAAAATACATATTGTGGACTTTGCCAGCCAAATGGTCTCTGTTGTAACTACTGAACTCTGTCTTTGTAGAGCAAAAACAGCTATAGACAATATGTCACTGAATGGGCATGGCTACATTCTAATTCAGCAGTGGAGCTCTGGTTTAAGCCATTGGTATCCTGTTTTGTAAGTGATTTTCCACCACAAGGATATATTATTTTCTATATTCTCTTCTACTCTATATTCTATTTTTAATTTTATGTCTTCTCTTTTTAAATTTAATACATTTATAATTAATTTTGTCAATTGAATTTTTTTCTCAAATGGTTAGCCATCTGGTTTAACATCATTTGTTGAATAACCCAGCCTGTCCTGAGTTGAACTGCAATCTTTTCTAAATTGGAAAATATAAACGCATGCCCATATACTTGATTTTAAAAATTCTATTGATTTTCTGTAAAGTATCTGCATTGATATTGATATTGATATTCTGTAAAGTATTAAAGTATCATGCCTTTAATTATTAGAGTTTTTCAGTACATTTTAATATCTGGTATAGCAACTCCACACCCCACATACTCTTTTTAAGTTTTTGTTATTGATTTTCTCTTCTTTTTTCCAAAATGTTCTTTAGGCTCATTTTATCAAGTTCTAATAAAAATTGCATTGCATTAAAGGAAACCAGAATATTTTATCCTGAACTATGGCTGAACTAAAGAAATGGCCTCAAAGTTTCTCTGACCTTCCCACTGGCCTCCTGTCTCCCAGTCTTCTCTCTCTTCCAAAGCACAGGATGACACTGTTCTCTGAAGTTTCCTGATCTATCTAGAAACCATACTTGAAGAGCCTGAAAATTAAACACCGCACCTAGAGTCCAGAAGAATTTCATCTCAAACCATTGTATATTCTCTGTCCCAATTTCCAATGAAAATTATTTACTAACCATTGTCTGAGCATTAGGCCCATTTATTTCCCTCTAAAAATCATTTACTATCCCTCAGATTGCCATATTTCCCTCATTTCCCCTTCTCCTATGAAGAAGGGTATATAAGCACCCGTACTTCATTGTGTTATTGGGTAATGATTCTCCTGTGATGCTCCCATGCTATGCATGTTAAAATAAATTTGTGTGCCTTTTCTATTATTACTCTGCCTTTTGTCAGTTCATTTTCACAAACCTTCAGAGGGTGAAGGGGGAAGCTTTCCTTCTTTGCCCTATAGCATTTTCATTGGAATTGCATTAATCTATAGATCAATTTTCAGAAAAATTGACAGTTCAAGATGGCGGTATGCACACAGTGGAGGCTACTTTTCATTAACTTTGGTCTCATTAATTGACTTTAAATCAACAAATGCAACTAAAGTACAGCTTTGTAATTTGTGATTAAATATAATATTTCATTTGAAAATAAGGTTCGGGTGGTTAAAATTTTGAATTCCCCCTCCCCCCACACTAGTTTAACCTACTTAAATTTATTATTACTAAGTTGGCTTCTGTCATCTCACTCTACATCTTCATATTCTTAATTCTTCCTTCTTGTTTTCTTTGTTTTCTGTTCTTTGACAGTAACTGACATTAATTCTTGTAGTAGTCATTTAGAAGTTATTTTTATAAACAATTTATACTCTATTTATTTAATTTGTATGAATGTGGGGAGAAATTATATCATTTGATTGTCCCCTGTTTGAGACAAAGGGTATAATACAGTCTTACATGCTTGACCCTCACTACTGGGCCCAATCAACCTCAGTTTTTATCAGTAACATAATAAAGGATTTTAAATTCATCATCTTCCTAAAAGTCATGTATCTTCTCATTTTGGACTTATTCCTGATGTTTTTTTTTCTTTTTCTTTTATTTCAGCATATTATGGGGGTACAGATGTTTAGGTTACGTATGTTGCCCTTGGTCCCTCCCCCCCC